>NW_025838130.1:0-33447 GCF_002878395.1 Capsicum annuum | reverse complement strand
TTTTTTTTTCCTTTTTATTGTGTTTCAGGTGGCATTGTGAAATGCCAAGCATAATAGAGGGATCCATTTTGATAATGTCAAAGGCTGGTAGTGGTGTTGCAATGTTTAGTATGGGTAAATGTCTTTAAACAATTGGAACAACAATTAAGGTTCTTCCTTTTAATGTACAAAAATATAGTATGAGATGAGGAAACACTTAAAACGCTTAGTTTTCTCTTAAAGTTTAGTCAATTGTCTTAATTTATTAAAAATAAATATTTTTGACTTGGTAGAAACTTAACGGCTATTAACACCATTTTTTTTCACTAAACGAGAGTTCTTTTTTTTTTCCTTTGTTGAAATGTTACCTTTTTTTAGGGCAATTCATGGCTGTGCAAGAAAAAATAATGGCATGTGGAGGTGCATTGACAATATATGCAATGATTTTGAGGTTTGTTGTTGGACCAGCAACAACGGCATTTGGCTGTGTTGTACTGGGATTGCGTGGAAATGTTTTACGCATTGCTATTATCCAGGTATTTTTAACCACTAAACTAATGTGAGTATATAATTTGAGTTTTTTTAAAAAAATATATTGGTAGAAATTTATATGCCTTGTAAATAATATGATTATGTAAACATCTTTTATCCGTCGGTACATAAAATAGAACGTTTGGGGTTTCCTCTCGTATCATATATTATCTATATCTATATCCATAATCTATATCTATATCTATATCTATAATAATAATAATATATTAAAAGTGTGAAGGCCTTAGGAAAGTGATTTAAACTTTTTGTCCATCATTAAAAGTTTCCACAATAAATAAAATGATCATTTTACTATTTTCATAGAATTATTATTTAGTTATACTTATAATATTCTAAACAAGAAATCTTAAAATATATGGTAGGTTTTAAAAATAAAAAAATATTAAAATATATGGTACAATAAAATACATGATAAAAATTATTAGAAAAATTAATAATTATTAAGTCCTAAAATATAGGGTAAAAGGGGAGGGAAAACTTGAAAAAAAAAAAAGTGCACGTTTTTTGGGCAAAGAATTACACGTTCAAAAGGAAAAAGGAATAATAAAATAAGTAGATAATTTATTACTATTATTCTAATATTGTTGTTGTAGTTTTTTAATTTAATTTCTATTATTATTATTTGATAATATATTTTCCTTAAATTATTAATAAAATATTTTTATAAGATTTAAAATTAAAGAATTCTACAATATGGTATGAGATATTAACAGAATTAATAATTCAAAGAATTAATGTTGATAAATATATGGGACTCCTAAGTATAAGAAAAATTTGTACGTGACTACTAAATATATGAAAAATTTAAAATTTATGTGAAGTTGACTCCTAAATATATGGAATATCTAGCATTGTATAATGTCTTAGGGTTTAATAGTTTTAACTGATGTTGTTGAAAAATTTGTAAGTCTTTGTCTATATTTATTATTTCATTTAGTTCTTGATTTTGTTCTGTAGTTGGTCGTCTTATAAGCATTCTAGATACTATGGTATTATTTCCTATTCTATTCTCAGAAAAACTTATTCTTTGTCTTTCTTCTCCTTGTCTTTCGTTGTTTTCGATGGTTCTCCGTCTATTTGATAGAAAGTCCATTTTTGTGGTTTTCTAATTATATTTATTTTTTCTTGTCTAGAGGTTAGTTCAGTTCCAAAGAGTTAAACGACTAAATAAGTGGATAGAAGAAGAGGGCCATCACAGATCCAAATTAAGAAGAAAGGGTATAAATTTAGAAGATAATAGAATACATAGTCAAATAACTCAGGAAAATATAGACAAAATAGATGTAAAATATTTAAAAACTCTGCTAAAAATTTCTAAAGAAAAATTAGATTTCAATAACATAAGAATAGAAAACTCTTATTATAGGACAAATTACTATTTACAAGAAGTAAATAAAATTTCATTAGGATAAGGTATGCCACTTAAATACGTTGTACATATTAGAGAAACCAGACGTCAGATATACGAAGAAATAATTTATAAAAATCAGCTTAAAGAATTATTAAAGCATTTTAAAGAACAATTATTTGGATTGAAGACGAAATCAGAAAAATTGATAATCTAGTCCTTACAGATACTGAAATAGATAAAATTGTTAAAATAACATCAAAAAAATTAAAAGAATCTCTAATTAGAGAACAGACAAGGTTGATAAAAAATATAGAAGAAGTAGAACTAGAGATTACATATTCTAATAATAGATTAGGGTATTTTAATAAAATTAGTAAACATACAATTAGTTATTATCATCTAGCATAACAAAATAGCTTCATTTAAACGCCTTCAATATTTAGATCTTAGATTTCAACCTGAAAAGAAATACAGAGTATTAAAAGATAATATGACTATAAGGTGTAATTTCAGTCAAGGACAACACCTTTTACATTCAGAAGATAAACAATATAATACCATAATAGATTTAATAATAAATTTAAGCGAAAAAATTCAGGAAAAAGATAATAATATAATAAGAATTTTTGAAGAAGTAGAAGTTACTCAAAATAAACAGAAAAAGATACTAGAAAAAATAGAGGAAAATTTAGATTATTTAAAATCCCAAGAGTTAGAAATAGACAGGAAAGTTCAGTATTTAAATCAAAAATTCAATCTAGAAAAGATACCTAAAAAAATAGAAATAGAAAAATTAATAAAAACAAAAGGGCTAGAAATTAAAACCACTTAACTAGCAACAAAAATTGTAGAGCAAGTAGAATTAATAAATAAAGAAATAAGATAGTTGAAAATAACAATACAAAGATTAGAAGAAATATCACTTTCATGAGTGAAGAAGATAAAAATTATAGTGAGGCACTAGAAAAATCAAAAAGCTATCATAGCGAACCAGAAGGATTATCTAAGCATATACTTTCAACTATAACAGATAAAATTTTGTTAAAACAAAATAATACTATAATAGAATTATTATTAGACTTACATAAAAAGATAGATATCTTAATTAAGGATAAAGAAGCTCAAAAACCAGTGTTGCAAGAACCAGAATTACCAGAATTGCATAAAAAGATAGATATCTTAATTAAAAGTAAGGAGTTTCAAGAACCCAAAAATACAGAAATAGACGAACTTATTAACCAACTAAAAAGAACTGAACTAACCTCTAGACAGGAAAAAAGAAATATAATTAGAAAACCACAAAAATGGACTTTCTATCAAATAGACGGAGAACCATCGAAAACAACGAAAGACAAAGAGAAGAAAGACAAAGAATAAGTTTTTCTGAGAATAGAATAGGAAATAATATCATAGTATCTAGAATACTTAGAAGACGACCAACTACAAAACAAAATCAAGAACTAAATAAAATAATAGATGTAGACAAAGATTTACAAATTTTTCAACAACATCAGTTAAAACTATTAAACCCTAAGACATTATACAATGCTAGATATTTTTCAACAGATAATCAGTTGTATAGACATTATAGGGAAGAACAGGTATCGGCTTTAGGAGTAAATTTTACAATATTAGATCTAGTAGACTCTAAATCTTTAAAACATATAAAAGATAAAATGTTGCTAATGCATATGAGATTAATTGTTGTAGGAATAAAAGGATTAACTAGAAAAAATCTAGGATCTAAAGTACTAATAACAATATACGATGACAGATGGTCAGACATTAAGAAATCAATAATAGGATTAACTGAAGTAGATATGACAAATAATGAAGGAATATTCTACATAAGTCCAGATTTCCTAATGAACCAACAAGAATTCGGAAAAAACATCAAAATAGAAATTCAGACTAAATGGTATGAAGAAATGAATAGTGGTAACAATTTATTAATGTGTGTAGGATTTATTGGAAAATTAACATTAAGTAGTAATACTAAATTTAAATTAAAAGTAAATGATGTAGTTGAAGTCATGGGAAATAAAGGTATAAGGTTAATAAAACCAATAAAAATAGACCCAGAGGTATATGCAAGGTTAGAATGGAATCTAAATAAATTTAATAAACCAAAAAATCCTTACACCAGAATCTTATTTACTATATACTACAAGTAAGGAAGAAACTTCAGTTAGATTTACAGATTATAATTATACAACTAGAAGAGATTTAGGCGACGCTGAAACAGAAAGTACTATAAAAACAAAGCAAGAATTTATGAATATAGAAGTTTTACAAGAAGGCTACGAAGTAGATATAGTAATAGAAAAAGCTCAAATGTTAGCAGAAGAATATAAACATATAACCTTTAAATTCAAAGGATGTCAGAAAAATGAAATGGAAATAAAAGAATGTATAGAACATTTCAAAAACTGCTTAGAAAGAAGTGATAACCTAGGATATAGAAATAATGAAGAATTAATTTTTGAAAAGAAAGATTAAGATACAAAATTCATATTAAGTTCCATAATGAGTTATAAAGAATTAGCAGAATTAGAAGAAACTAGTTCAACAAGTGCTAGCCCTTTCTAACAGACAAACCCGAATCCTCAACCAATAGATTATAGTATAGGTAATGTACCTAGGTGGCCAGCAGTTAGGATAAATTCAGATACAGAACATAGAGGAGGTAATATAAGACCATCAGGAAAGAGAATACCAATAGAAGAACCAATTAAACTACAAGAAGGAGGTAGTAAAGGTAAAATACTAAATATAGCAGCACATGACCCACAAATGTGGGATACAGTAATAGATTTATGGAAAGGAATAGTAGCAGCAGATTATTTAAGACACTATACAGAAACTGATACAGAAACAATGAACAAATACTTAGAGACCTTTTTAGGAGAATCGGCAAAAGCTACGTGGGAAAGCTTTAAAACTAATTGCCCATATGACTTTCAGGTTCTGTTAAGTATGGGTCCAAATCCCTATAACTTTACAAATAAAATTCATATGCTATTAACAGAAGAAGATGCGAATAGTGGATTATTAGCATTACAAAAAGAAGTTTTAATAAAACTAGAACAACTTAGCATCTCGCATTGGATATATATAAAGAAATTTTTACAAGATTATTTTTATTACTGCACGGTCAGCGGAAATACTTTTAATTAAGAACTAGGTAAAAAAACTATTTAATAAGCTACCAGGAGTTTTAGGAAGAGAAATAGAAGAAAGATGGTATAAAAGAGACGGTGTAGTAGCTAGCCCAAACGTAAAATGGACCATAGGACATAAAACTCAACATGTAATGGATATACTAACAGAAAAATGTATGAATATACAAATACAAAAACAACTAAAAAGAAATGAAATGAATTTTGTAAATCTGTTATATACACAACCCAAAATTATGATAATCAGAAAAAACCTAATAGATATAAGAAAAAATATAATCAAAAACCATTTAGTCGTAAACAATACTTCTTAAGAAAATCAAATGCTAAAAACCATGGGTAAATAGAGATAGACATCTTAGAAAATATAGGAATGATAGAAACTATAAAAACAAATTAAAATGTTATACTTGTGGAAGCATAGATCATTTAGCTAATGTATGTCCAAAAAGAAATAATAATAGAACTAGAAATTCTCAATTAATAGAAGATTTTCAAGAAACACTACTAAATGTAGACGAATACATGTCAGATACAGAAAGTATATATTCAATAATAAGTTTTGATGTAGAAGACATTTCTAAAACTAACTCTTTAGATTCAAAAGAGGATAATTTAGTAAATGAGTTAGGACGGGAAATAGATCATCTAGATGATTTAGATTTAAGTAACCTAGTAATTAATAATTTAATGAATGTCACTCAAGAATGTGTACATGAATTTCAAAAATATAAAGGTCTAGACAGTAATAGATGTCATATATGTAGTTGGTACCCCAACAAAGAAAATAGAGCTAAATGTAGAAAATGTTATTTAGAAGCCTGTGTAAATTGTATAGAAAACACTCTAAACATAAAAATAGAATCAAAACTAAATAAAGAGCCAAATTACACAAATAATCAAATTCTAAATTTAAGAGTAGCAACTCTAGAAGCCAGAGTAAATAATCTAGAACAAAGGCTAACTACCTTCGAAAAAGGAAAAGCTAAAACAACTAGAGAAGAAATAAATATACAAGAAGATACACAAGAAAATGTACATTTAGAAAAATTAGATGCAGAACTTATGAACATAGAAGATAATGGCACTAGCCTAATATGTAATGAAGATAAAGATTTTTCTACCATATAGGGAAAATTAGAATTCGAGATATAGAGATAGAAACTCTAGCACTAGTAGACCCAGGATGTACCAGCTGTATAATTAATAAAGAAATAGCACCAGAACATTTACTAAAGACTTTTGATAAACCCATAACAGCTACACAAATGGACGGATCGCAGAATATATATAATTATTACATAGAAAATGTACAAATAAGTTTCTTAAACACATGTAATGAATTCTACAAGCCAACTTACAATATTAACAGAATATTAACAAGAGATTTAAACATAGGTTCAGACTTTGTAATAGGACTGCGTTTTTGCATACAAAATAGAGGAGGATGTCTCTTAACAAAAGATGGAATAATACTATTTAAAAATCTAACCTACACTCCGGTACAAACAATAACATTACCAACAGTGTATAGAACACTAAAAACACACAAAAAAGAAATAGTTTCTAAAACATGTTGTGAAGGATGCTCAAATAATGATAAATGTCAAAATTAATGCCAAAATAGTAACATATTAAAAGAAAATAAAACGCTAAAAGAAAACATTGAGGAATTAAAAAATTACACACTAATTAATGCAGAAGGATTAGAATATATAGAAGAAATAGAAAAAGATTATACATTAATAAATTTTGAAACTCAATTTTATAATTTTCAAAAAGGAATAAACACAATAGGAATGATAAATAGTTCAAAAGACTTAGACAATGTAATAACAATTTTAGATAAAATGGAAATAATAGGTGAAAAGCCTTTAGCACATTGGAATTCTAATGAGATAACATGTGAATTAGAAATTATTAACCCAGAATATACAATAAAAACAGCATCTATAGAAGCTAATAATGAAGATACTGAGGAATTCGATAGACAAATTAAAGAATTATTAACTCTAGAAGTAATAAGAAGATCAACTTCTAAACATAGGTCAGTAGCATTTATGGTAAGAAATCATAGTGAACAGGTAAGAGGAAAAGCAAGAATGGTAATAAATTACAAAAGACTAAATGATAATACTAAAACAAAAGCGTATAAATTACCAAACAAAAGTGAATTAATTAATAGAATCCAAGGTAAAAGAATATATAGTAAATTTGATTGTAAATCAGGATATTGACAGGTAAAAATGCACCCGGACAGTATAGAATGGACAGCATTCACTTGTCCAGGAGAACATTTTGAATGACTGGTTATGCCTTTTGGCTTAAAGACAGCTCTACCCATTTTTCAAAGAAAAATGGATAGTATTTTTGGGGAATATAAAAACTTTGTATTAGTCTATGTAGATGATATTCTAATATTTAGTAAAAATATGCAAGAACATTTAGGACACTTACAAACAGTCTTTAGGTTATTTGTAAAACATGGAATAATAATAAGTAAAAAGAAAATGGAACTATGTAAAAGCTATATTAATTTTCTAGGAGTAATTTTAGGGGAAGGTAAGATTAAACTTCAACCACATATAAAAAAGAAAGTATTAGAAATGCCAGAAAAAAATTAGAAAATACGAAAGAGTTACAAAAATTTCTAGGATTAGTAAATTACGCTCGAAATTTCATTCAAGACTTAGGTAAAATAGCTGGACCTTTATATGCTAAAACTGAAAGTAAAGGTCAAAAATATTTTAATAATGAAGACATTAAATTAGTCCAACAAATTAAAGAAACAGTTAGACATATTCCAGACTTAAAAATTTCACTAGAAACCGATTTTTTAATCGTTCAGACATACAAAAGTAAATTAGAATGGGGAGCCATATTAAAAACAAGACCCAATAAATATAGTAGTAAAAATGAAGAACAAATATGCGCCTATCAAAGTGGTTTATACAAAGAAAAAGAAAACATGAGTGCTATAGATTTAGAAGTACTAGCCATTATATATGGCCTAAATAGTTTAAAATTATATATACTAAATAAAGATGAAGTTTTGGTAAGGACAGACGGTGAAGCTATAGTCAAGTTTAGTCAACAAATTAAAGACAAGTCTAGTAGTAGAAAAAGATGGTTAAATTTTACTAACACCATATCAGTCTATAAGAATATTATTTTTGAGTATATAAAGGGTAAAGAAAATGACTTAGCAGACCAATTAAGCAGATTACAGCTAAAAACTAAACCTGTTTTAAACTAAATTTATATTTGTTTCAGCATGAGACCAACCGGTCAACCTAATACAGACAAAGGCAAGGGAGTAGCATCTTTCTTGTCACAAGACATCTACTACTAAACGATGCTAGGTAATATTAGATTCAGAGCATAAGACTCAGTAGATATACTAGAAAGGATAGATATTGGACCATACAATTTAATTGCTTATCCTTCTTGCAATTTATCTTATAGACCAAGACCTGAACATGTTTTAGATAGACCGCAAAAATGCTTAGTAGACAATCTATGGATAGCCTTTAATAAATCAGACTATAAACATTTTTTAGCATCTATGAATGCATTATGTCAATATATGTCAGACAAAAGTAAGCCTAGGTTTAAATATTATGTAGTCATACATGGTAGAACAAATGAAATTTTTCAGACATGGTTAGAAGTAATGGATTCTGTAAATGGTATGAGAGCCCCTTTTTATAAGGGTTTTAATGATTTTTCTGAAGCCTCAGATTATGCTAGAGGACATTTAAGACTAAATTTTTATATATCCCTTAGACATAATCCTAACCAGACACCTCAATATAATATCCAAAGAGACACCAAAAAAATAATTTTTTGTGATCACTGCACCGCAATGACCGAAGCATTCAAAAGACTGAATTTTCAAAAGGAGCCCCTTATCACAGAAAAATCTAAATTAATGGAGCAAGTACAGACTCTCCGAAACAAGCTCAGTAAGTATCAGACAAAGAATACAAACGCAAGTATGCAGACGCAGAGTTATCCATCTCCAAGAAAAATAGATGAAAAGGGTGTGCATTCCCCTCTGAATGCTAAAAAATCCACTGTACCGAATGATGGTACAGCTAGTCTAGTTCAAATGGTAACTGATGAAGACAGGTCAAATTCGTTAATGGCTACCATTTTACCCAAAAATGAAGATAAAGCTGAGCCTTCATCTAGGCAAAAACCTCCAACTACTGTTAATAATAAATTAAGAAAGACTTTGATTTCTAAAAACAAAAAGGAGAAAATTGAGACCATATTACAACATACACTAAAAAGGTTTTTTAGTAACCAAGGTCAAGAAAAACATATTGATAGAGCCAGTACAAGTGCAGACAGAGTAGTTCTAGATATAGGTAATATAACTAACAATGCTCCAAGATTAGATGAAGAGAAGACGAGTATCAAAATAGTTTAGCCTATCTCCAAGATGCACAGGATCCGAATGAAGACAATGACTCAGGAATGAGTTTTGACTCCATTGCCCTGCACAATTTGGATACAGAATAAAGGGTGACAGAAGATAATCAGACATATGAAAAAAGAGTAGAGACGTGGAAGAATAAACAACCAGACATGGAAGAAATAACTTACTTTAAGAGATAAGGTTTTGTCCGGTAGGGATGCCCACTTTGTATCCTGTACAAATAAAAAGGGAAAAACTGTAGAAGCACGCATCTGTAAAAGTCAAAAATAAAATAGTAATGCATGTGACGATGGGGCCCAATGAGTACCCGACTTGCATTATTAAATTCTTTTTTTAAGCTTTTTATCTTTAAGTGTCGGCCATTTGTTTGAAGGCCACGTAGAATGTGTTAGGATCACTCCTTTTTCTTTCTTTCTTTGAGTCTATATAAGGCTTAAGATATTCAGTAGAAAGACAGAACGAAATCTAGAAAGAAAATCCTTAGAATAAAAATCCTCTCCATAACCAATCTCTCTCTTCAATGTATAAACCTTCTTTTCTCAACCTACCTCTCCTCTTTGTATAAAATCAAGTTTGTATTATTAAGTATTGAGTATCAATCGTTTTTCCATTTTTCTGAAGCTCTTAGGGGATTTCAAAAGGAAAACCTTTATTTCAGTTACTTCATGTAAGTTCTTATTTATTCTATACTTCCCCATAAATATATATATATGTTTTTATGTTTTAAAATTTTTTGAATATGTTTGTTGTACATCATGTAAATTAAACTATGTTTATTTAAATTCATTACCCTTAGTATATGGTTAACCTCTTAATTTCCTAATAAAAACGATGGATTAACTTGTAAATTCCTAGGACATCTGGCCTTGATAAGTCCGCTATGTCTGCAGAATAGATGAAGGACGAGAGTTAGTTGCCAGATGAAGTTTCTGGGGTGTGGTTAAAGAAGTAACTTGTTGAGAACATAGGTTAAGAGGAAGAGATGAAACGGGTAAAAAAAAATTTTGGGGAAAATAGAGAATATAAGAACTATGGCATGAAGAAACAACAGAAACGAGGGAGTACAGAGTAAGATTTTTTACAATGTATTGATTTAAACGAGAAATATTGTCATTATGTATATATATATATATAAATTTATATTAGTGGAGCTACTTTTTATAAAAGAATAATTTTTAACATGACGCGCGTGTTGTGGACTCTATTGTGAGACTAGAATTATGATTTTAAGGTGGTATTTAATTCATTTGAAAGTTATTTAGGAGATACATAAATATTCGTAAAGTTAAAGTGCTAAAATAAGCTTGACAGACAAGTTTAGGGATGTTTTGTTTTTTTTTCTCTTTAATTATATATACTCTTACTATAGTATATATCGAGGAAATTATTATAAAATATAAAGTAAGAACAAGAAGAATGGAGAGAGAAAGAGAGGAGACTTCTTTATTTCTCTTGAAGAATTCTTGAAAGGTGAATAACAATGAAGGAAAATTTCTTTGTTTATAGGGGAAAACTAACTTTGTCCCAAAGTTAGGGGTTCTTACTTTTTTAGAAATAAATATTCACTGTATATGGTAATACATCTATAATACTTCCCCTTGAATGTCTAGTTGATAGATAAAGTGTCTCGTTAAAATCTTACTTAAAAATTTCAGTAATAAAAAAATCTAGTGAAGGAGAAAGAGTACGCATCTCTAATAATATGCATATAGGCTGCCTCATTAAAAAACTTATAGGAAAATTCAGTGGGACAAAACCTTGTAAGAAAAAAAGAGTACAACAGGTATTAACTCCCCCTAATGAGAACATCCTTGAAGCTTTGCATTTCGATCTTTTGCATCATCTTCTTGAAAGTTGTAGTTGGAAGAGACTTGGTAAATAAATCAATCACATTATCACTTGAACGAATCTGCTGCACGTTAACATTATTATTCTTTTGAAGTTCATGTGTATAGAAAAGCTTTGAACAAATGTGTTTCGTTCTATTTCCTTTTATGAATCCTCTCTTAAGTTGTGCTATGAATGTTCGATTATCTTCATATAAAATTATAGGTACTTTTCACATTTCAAACCACATTTTTCTCCAGTAAGATGTATCGTGGACCTCAACCACACACACACTTGACTTGCTTCATGAATAGTTATTATATCAGCAAGGTTCGATGAGTGACTATGATAGACAACTTTTTAGATCTCCAAGATATGGCAGTACCACCACATGTGAACACATAGCCTGTATGAAATCGATCTTTATGCGGATCAGTTAAATACCCTGCATCAGCATAACCAACACGATCGGGACTACCATCTTTAGAATAAAATAAACTCATATCGATAGTCCCATTTAGGTACTGTAATATGTGTTTATCTCATTTCAATGTTCCCTGGCAGGAGCAGAACTGTACCTTGCAAACAAATTGATCGAAAAGGTTATATTAGGCTTTGTAGTATTTGCAAGATACAATAGTACACCAATTGCACTAAGATATGGTATTTCATAACTAATCTAATTTGGTATATTTCTCATTTCAGTAAATAATATATTACTTTTGAAGACTCTCCAAGAGTTACAATAATTTTCAAGTTATAAATTTATACAACATAAGGATTATATGTTTCAAACGTTTTGAATCCTTAAAAAGTTTTCATATAAATTTTGTCTAGTGATAATATTCAACATTTCATGTGTGACATCTTCAAGTGTTTGGACTCCAAATTTAACAAGTTTTATGCCTGCTAAGATGCACCTTTCATGTCACTAGATAAATATTTCTACGTCAGCATGCTTAGATAAATGTAGAATTCAGATCCTCATAATATTTTACAATATTACATCAATATTTTATCAAAGATATTATAGATGATACATCATTTTGTATCGTCCACAATGTTACATAACATTTTGAGATCTCATCACTTCATTATTTTTAGGTACCTAAACCTTTCATAAGGTTTCATGAAGTGTTATGTGGTAGGCTATTTAAGAGCACATTGCCTCCTTATTATGATCATTTGCTCCTTTTTTTTTCAAGAATTATTATTTCTAGAATGAGATAATACATCAAAAAAACCCTAAACTTGTCCCGACAACTTACTTTAGTACTTAAACTAACCTTTTATTTATTTACCCCCTTAATATCTTTAAAGTGCATTAATTTCACACCTTAATATATAATACCACTCTCATGAGAGAGAGTGCATCACACTCGCTGACATATCAGCGTCACGTCAGCGCCACATAAATTTTTTAAATATTATATATATATATATATATACACACACACACATATTTTTAAATATATATAAATTAAATTAATAAAATTACCCCCACCCCCCATTTTTCATCTTCTTCACAATCACCCATCCTCTGTCCCCCCAACCCATGCAAACACCCCCACCCCCATATATAAAAACTGCCGCTACACCTCCCCTGCCATCCACAAACCATACCACCACATCACCTTACCACCACCACCATATATTTTTAAATATATATAAAATTAATTTAAGAAAATTACCCTCACCCCTCATTTTCCATCTTCCTCACAACCACCTATCCTCTTGCCCCCCCCCCCTGCAAACACCCCCACCCCTATATATAAAAACTGCCGCCACCCCTCCCCCGCCGTCCACTAACCACACCACCACCACATAATATATATATATACCCATCACCACCAATTTCTCCATCCATCAAAATTTGAATCAAACACGTAATTTTATTTTTTTAAAGGAAAAGAAGATTGAAGAATTGAAGATTTTTCAATTGTTGACTTTAACATCATAAATTGGTGACTAAAAATTCAACCCATCTTATAAATTCTATCAAAATCAGCATCAAATTCTCTAAAATCAACAACCAAACATCCAAATCATGTCAATTTTTTAATTTTTAAAATCAATTTTTTTTATTGATCTAAGTTGTTGAAGGAGAAGAAATTGGAGGTGAGGGTAATAGATTTGATAATTGAAGGAGTAATTGGGGTTAAGGTTGGGGAAGAGGGGCTGCTGGTGGTGGATTTGGTTGTGGGAATGGGGGGTGATGGGTTGGGAAGAGAATTAGGGTGGGGTGTAATGGGGTGGGGGATTAGAAGAAAAGGAGGGATTTTTTTTCTTTTTTAATATATATATATATATATATATATATATATATATATATAAACGCGTGTTAAGTTTAAGTGCTAAAGTGAGTTGGAGTGACAAGTTTTGGGAGGTTTTGATGCATTACCTCTTCTAGAATTGGTTGATCTATCATGCTTCATACATATAGTAGACTTTATCCTGGGACATCCACTTGGAGCATTTACTGCTAAGTATAATATCAATTTTTGGGTCAAAAATGTTTTTAGCATTTGAGCTTGAATTATCTTTTGAATGAGGATCATTTAATAATAATTCATAACATATTTCTTAGTTATTTATTATCTCCCCCTCATGTTAGGAAAACTAACATATATCTCAATTCACTTTAGACAATTCATCTTTGTGCATCATTGTATATCCATTATTCATATACTGCACATCAAAATTATTAGATGAAAAATATGTGGTTTCTGATTTTGAACCAACATTGAGGGAGAATTAACAACAATTTATTGGTTTGCTGCATACAAGTACTTTTGTATAAAATATATCATATTTCAAACCAACGCATGAGGTTTTGTTCTCATAAGCAGTGATTTAGCTAATTTTCTAAAAGCATTTAATGTCAAACAAACATTATCAAGATGAATTATCTTCATTATAGGATCTGAAAATTATGCTCTTAACTCAACTTTTTGTGCAAGCAATTTTATGAATGTCAACTGCAGGTTGACAGTAAATGTATTTGTGATCATCTTATTGATGCATTTTTTCAGCATATCATATGATAGGTGAATGGACCCAAATTTACCTTTTATACTTTTTAAAATTTTAAAAAATTCAGTCCCAACATTAGTTGATCCAGTCAACTTATCACGAGAACAAACAACATAGAAAATTCTTAAAGAATCTTCTGGTTCTTCAATATGTATTTAATATGCATATCTTCACAATCGTTCATGTCAACTATTGAACTTATTTAAAATAGTAACTTCAAATTTATTATGACATGTGCTTTTTTGCTTTAGTGAACTTCTAATTTATTATGATATGAATTTTATATCAATAAACTCCTAGCTTATTATGACATGTGATTTCATCATGCTCGGATAACTTTTTAAATTCAAGTTTCTTGTTATAGTAGCTTGGAGATATTTAATCTTTTAATTATTCTGCCTCTTTTGAAAGTGGATTGTGATATCTTTACAACTACGAATACGTTCGAATTTATATACAGTCATATTCACTTCAGGGTATAAATCTATTTGTATAATAATCAAAATATTCACTTCTTAGAAAGTGAATATAACCGTGCCTTGCGCATATCAAATTATGATAGTTTATAGCCTCTTTAAAGATATTGCTACTTCAGGAGCAAATCGAGGCGTACATATAATATAGAGAATTATTCTCCAACATATCTTATAATCATAATAAACAGGGGCGGAGCCAGCTCTCTAGTAGGGGGTTCATTCGAACCCTCTTCAACGGAAAAAATATATCATTTATACATGATTAAAATTATTTTTTATATATCTATAGTAGGTGTTGAACTCCCTTCGGCTAGATTTTCTTCAAATATTAAACCCCCTTAGTTGAAATTTTGACTCTGCTTCTGATAATAGACGTGTGAAAATAGTATCACTTTTAATGATTATTATCATATTGTCCATCAACACTTATATTCATACATCAATCACTTGTCTTCTTCCAGACATATTATGCATTGCTACCGCATTCACTTCAAGAAATAGAGCATATTCAATGGAACAAATTTAATGTATTTTCACCAAAAGTATATTATTTTGCCTCAGCCGTCATTACATCATCAATATAGTGCATTGAAATCTAATCTCAAAGTCTTATCTATAGAAAGACGTTTTAGGCATAAATTCATAAAACTTTAACACAATATCTTATCATCATGGTGCATCGAGACTATAACCCGATATCTTACTCTTATAATGTGATAAGACTTGAATCCATTGTTTTTCCTCAATCAATAGGTAAAAGTAAAATAGAACTTGCAACAAAAATTTTATAATGAAGAAATACATAATATAGTAAATTCAGAAGGTCTATACGCTACTCATAATAGTGAAAAATACCTCCCTTTGGCGAATAATGATAAGTGTACCTCTGTCCACTGTTATTATGTATACTTATCTTTAACACATTTCGAATGATATTAATAGGAATTGATGATAGCAGATTTCCTAGCCGTATTAAATAAACATCGATTTGCTTTGTTTATCACCGTATAAACAAAAACATCAAAAGGAAAGTTATCATTGAATAGGTGGATTATAATAGAAAAACAAACTCAATAATAAAGTCTGGTGCTGATAACGTGTTGTGAAATATAAATAAGAGCAAAAAAATGGAGAGAAAAGAGACGAGTCTTTTTTACTTCTCTTGAGGAACTCTTGAGGGCAGAACAAGAATGAAGGAAAACACTTTTATTTACACAAGAAAAAACTAATTTCATTTCAAAGTTAGGTTTCTAACTTTTATAGAAATAGGCGTTCATTATATATGATAATACATTTATAACATAAATATTGTTGTCATATAATATATATTTAGACTTCATATACTTTAAAGAAAAAAATAGATAACAGAATTATATAATTTACACCATTATATTAAAATAAGAACAAAAATTAAAATTCACATAAAATTTACTAAGTTTCGATTAATGCTTTTGCAGTCAGCAGTGGCTTCTTTCATTTATGCCCAAGAATACGGACTTCATGCTAACGTACTCAGTACTGCGTAAGTTCTACAACTTTCTTTAACTATTTTAAATTTATAACTCAATTTTTTTTTTATAACATGAAATTTAACTTATAACTACATTTGAATTGTTTATTTCAATTAAAATATGAATTAATTATCTATTCTACGATTGAAAATCAATATGAACGGTCGAACATGACTTCCTAAGTTTATTCTGAATCTTGCTAGACATTAAATAGGTCACTGGAATGTGCAAAAATGTATATTACAGTATAAGCTATTTTGGATCAATTTTGAAATTGTACAATTGGCATTACTACATTTTGGTTCATCTTTTTTTAAGAATAAATAAATAAATAAATCCTCTTGAATTTATTAAAACTATATAAAAAAAAATTATTAATGACATTTTATTTTTCTTAATTTCAGGGTCATTGTTGGCACCATTATTTCCTTACCGTTGTTGATAGCATATTATGCAGTTTTGGATATATTGCATTAAGATCCAACCCTTATATATATACTACTAGTTTAACTGAACGTGCTTGGACGTGTAATTTTTTATTATTTAAAATTAGACGAAAATTTTATCTATTGCAAAAACTTTTAATGAAGTGTAAAAAACTCAAATCACTTCTCAAAGATCCTTCACACTAATATAATAATATAAACATAACATATATATTTTTGTAAACACATATATATTTTACCATCAAAAGTTTCAAGTGATTAATGGGGCCTCTTTTTCTTGTTGTTAGAGACTTAGAGAGACACATCAATTTGGATCATATTTATAGTATGATTTTTTTTTCAATATTTAAAATCTTTCCTTATTTTTAAAGTTAAATCTTTAGAAAATCTTTGAATACTTACTTAAAACTTTAAAAAAATTGATACTTCTTATATTTTTATTATTCTAACTCTTTCATATTTATGTCTACATTTTTCAAATCTTCTTAAAATCAACTTTAGTTGATTTACAATTCTTAAACTAATAAAAAAGGTATTAGTTATCATTAATTTTGATGACTTAGGTTTTACTATAAATATTTAATTAATTTTCAACTCTTAAATATTAAGAATATAGTGAAAAGATGATTTTGTCTAAAACAGAGACTTTTAGTGGAGAGCAAAAAGTTCAAATATTATTTCTCAGGTCCTTCACACTTTAATATAGACTAGTTAAGTGTATGTTCGTTGCACGTGTGCTTCATGCCGAGTCATTGATATAAAATATATAAAAAAAATAATTTATTGAAAAACAGTAATTGAAGATAGTCACGTTAATAAAAGTTTGCTTCCAACGTCACACAACGGATAATAATAACAAAAACAACAGACAGTAATAGATTAGAAACTCAACGAAACAATATGATTAAGCCTAACCTTTACACAAAAACCACTCAAAGCTCGAACGTTCATCTACAACCTGTATTAGGTAGAAAAAAAATAGATACTAATAGAACATAAACTACAATAATGGAGATATTAGAACAATACAATTAAACCTAACTTTTTACACAAAAAATTCCTCAAGGTCAAATTGAACATTCTTCTTCAAGAAATTAGAAGAATACGATTAAACCTAAAGCGCGATCGAATACTCATTCATCTACCATATAGACTTGAAATTGATGAAAGTATTATATACCTCACCTTCAAAGCTAGTATTAAATACTATGATTTTTTCTCGAAATTAAATAAGAACTATTTTTAATGTTTATGTATAATTAAAAAAATTTACCGGAGGAATATAAAATTATTATGATTGATATAAAAAATAAAGGAGAATCATTTGTGTTCTTTTTCAATTTTATTGACCTTAAATTTGATCTTTGTTACATATTCATTAATGTACTTCAATTTAAACGAAAAGTAAAAAAATCTTAATTAACAGAAGTACCCTCTTAAAAGGAATTATATATTTAGGTTATCCTAGCTACTGTACTGTTCTTTTTTCCTTTTAATGAATTCTTCTAAAATAGAGATATTTCAATAAGTTTTCTACTTGTAATAATCCACTACAATTATTAAACTTTTTGTTCTTCTTTTTTCTTTTCTGTTATGTGCAATTTTATTTTTATTAAAAATAATTAAATAATAGTAAATGACAGTTTTATTTATTGCGGAGATTTTTTATGAAGGACAAAAAGTTCAAATCACTTTTTTAAGGATCTTTACACTTTCAATATATTATATATGTAGATGTAGATGTAGATTGAACTAGGTGGCGCCTTGCGTGATTATTCTTAAAAATATCTATACATTTATATATTAATTTTTTTTCGTTGTTAAATTCATCCAGGGTAGAAAAAAATCACGAGTTTGCCTTCTCAATGTATAGAATAAAACTGTATTATTCTTCAATAAGTGGGAGATTGTTAGGATATACTATAAAGCATGTAGTTTGTGTTATAGTATTATATTTTCATGTAATGTAAAGAGTGTTTATTATATTAATAAAATCTTTATTTGAATATATCATTGTGTTAACATGTATGTCATTTGCTTATATAGTAGACAATTTTGTTTATGGAGTATTTTAACTCATGTACGAAAGATTAAAATTATCGATTCTTATAAGTAATAAATTAACGTGCACAATCAAAGATGAAGTAGGAGAAACATCTTGATGATTGTAGAACAAAATTAAATACAATTTGATCTTAATTATAGGAGTGGTAATATTCCAACTTCTTGTGCTAGTATATTTCACATGTATTGAACGGACCAATTAGAGATATTCGTTTATAGTTTGAATATTAATAAATGATTTCTCTAGTCCATTACATGTACTTATACTCTTAATCTTGATATAATTGTTATGATCTATGTGGTTTGTTTTGTTGTTTTAATCTATTGAAAGGTGAGACTCTTTTGTGAGTCAACATATTCCTAATAGGTTGGATGATGACAAATCACTTAGTGAAAGATTAATTAGTTGATAGAATCATGTCTCGAACTTGAGATAGAAGACACCCCTTTATGGTTGCTTATAAGTTTTCACGTGAAAACTCTGCAGGTAAATTTTGTATCTGTCATGTGAAATAAGTTAAAGCATTATAAATAAAAAATTAAATTAATCAATGAGTTAAATTTTTCAGAGAATTAATTTAATTGATTGGTGTCAGTAATTCTAACATGGGGAGTTAAATAAGATGTAATGATAGATTTTAAAATTAAATCGAGGAGTGCAATTACAGATTTTTAGTGAAATAATTTGTAATTTATTATGATATGATAATTCTTTCATCACCAAATTAATATCATAATTGAAAGCCCCACTTAATAAATCTGTTGTCCCTGCTATACCTGATTAACTAATCAATTTTGAAAAAGAGAAAGAAACTTACTAGAAGAAGTAATATTATTTACTGGTCTTCTGGAAAGAAAATGATATCTTCTGACATTAAATAAAAAATGTTCTTTTTAAGATTGAAAACGTTTTGGACAACTAAATAGGCCTAAAACGTTTTGGATAATGGAAAAGGCTGAAAACTTTTTGGACAACTGAAAAGACCTAAAACGTTTTGGACAACTAAAAGGGTAAAAATGTTTGCCTCTTGATTTTCCCTTCAACAAGAGAAAATATGAATAAATAGGATTATTTTTTCAGAAGATGATTATCCTTTATTTGAATCCAAAAATACTTACCTACACGAGTTTGATAAGCAAAGATTAAGTCAGGCAGTAGTAAAAGACTGCAGAATTGGAGACCAAGGCATTAAACGAAATTTGTGAAAGCTTCAAGAAGTAAGTTTTTTTATTTTCATTTTGGTTATGTTATCTAGATATTATGTAAGTTATTGATCTTGTAGAACTATTGCTTCCGTTGTGCATGTTTTAACAGTTTTACCTTATTTTCTGTTTGTTTTTCTCCAAAATGTCTGGCACCAGTATCAAAGTATTCAAATTCCAGCAATCAGAAAATATTGATGCAAAAATGGCAATAGCGCTTTCGTTTTACCCCTATTGGCTATTTTTTTTCCTCCAAGAAATACTCCAATTCCTGTAATCGGATTACAGATGACAAAATTTTCTACGTCTATAAAACTCACTTCAAGTTTTCAAACTTAAAATCCATCTCTTTTTATCTTTTTAATTATCCAAAACTTAGAACATTATAAGGTAAACATGTCTGGTGGGACCATCACTCTGATTTGGACGACATGTTTCCTCCTTCGCACGAAGATCACCTAGATACTCCGCTTTCTTCACAAGACGAAGAGGAAGTGTCAAAGGCGGCTCAACAAATTTGGTGGCTTAAAGCCAACTCTTAATAAAGAGTTTCATATATATTCAATAAAATTAGCTTTTGTGTGCACCTTGTGTGGCATAAGTGCATATCGTGCGACGTACGTGCATCTTATGTGCATTTCGTGCGTCATACGTGCATTTTGTTGTGAGTTAGTAAGAATATTTTAGAATCACATACATATTATCGTTAAAATTTGTGTGTGATATACTACCATTGTGAACTATCTTCTAACTTAAAAATGGGGGCTCCAAAAAACTTGGGACCCCAAGCCATTGCTTTAGCGGCTTTACGGTATAGCCGGCCCAGGGGTGACTTAAGAGTAAAGCTAGTAAAGCCTTCGCTTTAGGCCCCCAAAATTTTGATGCCTCAAAATTTTTAATGGTAAACTACACTTGAAATAATAATGATGATTGTGAAATGCATTTTAAAAAAATATCTAAATAATAATAATAATAATAATAATAACAACAACAACAACAACAATAATAAAAGAGAAAAATTTATCTCATTTTACAAGGAATATTTTAGAACTTTGAACTAAACAACTCAAACTTTATATTAATAAATAAGGTTTTAACAACAACATCCAGGTTAATGCATTGCAAATAAATGGTTAACATCTTATTAACAATAATTAATCCTTATTTTTATTAATAATCATATTAATATGTGAAGTTGTTAAGTGTTTTTTAAAAAATACTACATCGAAATAATTATTATGCAAGAACAAATAAGACAACTCTAAATTATTACAGTAGTATTTTTTTTTTATGTATATTTATACATTTAAGACCTCTCCTATTAAAATTTGACTTTAGATCACTAATTTTATTGAGACATCCCTGAACCGGTCCTGGAAAATGTACTAGGGTTACCGTCGGATAACACTACGGTAGCGATAATGAGGACAAACCTGGGATACCAAATTCGTCTGATGATGAAGTAGACCAACCATCAACAAAGGAAGAGGAGAAGCGAGAAAAAGAAGAAGAAAAGGAGGGGATGAAAGAGGCATAGGAGAAAAAATAACCTTAAGTGTGTTTTCTTTTAACTGTTTTTAGTAGTATCTTTTAATTAATGTTGCTATTAGTGTTTTCTGTTACTGTTTTAGTAGTGTGTTTTCTATTCCTGTTTTAGTTTGTACTCTTTCTATTATTATATATCTTAATCAATCTATATTTGTTAACATTCTATTTTGTGGTTTATTGAATTTTTCCTCGTTAGTGCTAAATGATCATAAAAGTTTTGGCCCAAATTTAATCATACTATGATAGCCTTTTTCTTTTAAAATAAACTAATTTATTTTTAAAAAAATAATTAAAGGAAGTTAATGTTTTGTTATTTCTTAGATTTAAAAATCAAAATTTTATAATAATAATTTAAGATGAAAAGAAATACTATATTATACATACAATATTAATACTTGATTAAAAAATCAATATATATATATATATATATATATATATATATATATATATATATATATGAAAAACATAGAGGGGGTGATGTGGCACCTCTCTATGATCTCCATTGCTATTTATCTTTTTTTGTGATTTTTTTGACAATTTTCTTATTTTTTTCTATTTTTTTATTGCACAAAAATGAATATTACAATTAGTATTCATCCATTTATTCCTATACTTCAATGTAAGAGTTTAAATGTCTTAAAATTTCTTTAAAATTTCATTACTCTATCATTAATTTTTAAGTTTTTTTAATCTTTGGCTTTTTATTTTCTAATGTGCTTTTAAATGAATATGCATGTGATATAACTTTCCTCTTATAAACAGAGTGCATTTCATAGTCTTTTGATATCATTTGTCATTTTCATAAACGGCACAATCCGTAGAGTTGATATTAAAGATGGTGGAATACAAGAAATGTAGTACAAATTATTTTAGAATTTTGTAGTTTTAGTTTTCTATGTAAAAGTTAAACAACAAATATGTTTATTCTCTTTTACGATTTGTAAGTGTCATGTATATTGATGTTAAAGATGGTTGAATACAACAAAGGTATTACAAATTATTTTAGAATTTCGTAGTCTTAGTTTTCTATATAAAGGTTAAACAAGAAATAGGTTTATTCTCTTTTACTATTTGTAAGTGTGATGTATATTATGAAATTGATAATGATTTACTATTCATCACAAGGAAAACATATATTGATCGAATATTTGTATGTATGACTTCTACGTAATGTTAATTTTATTATTTAATTGTTATCTACATAATTTATGTTGTCTTGTGCATTATATAATAATGGATGAAGTTGTCTTATAAAACAAAAATAAGTTGAAAAATAGAAAAAAAGATTTAAAGAACAGAAGTTATAAACAAAAATAAGATTCTTATATCTTTACTTCAAGAGCTGACATAATTTAATATAGCAACATAGTATTTCCTAAATTACGAATCACAATTCCTAATACTTAAAATTTTTCTGCTTTAAATTATAACTTAAAGGAATTGAATAGAGAAATGAAATCAAGGAAATTAAAAGACGTCGTAGGTTATTCAAGTCCAAAAATCCATGTTAGATGAATATCTCTCTCTCCGGAAGAATATGAAGCGCATGGATACAAGTGATGCCTTGAAATGAAAGACAATTTCGAATCCACTTTATCTATGAACAAGAAAGCTATAAGTAATGCAACTATGAATCTCATGGAGAATTCAATCCTAACTTAGGATGAACGCTGACGAGGTTTTTAAGGAACTTCATCCTAATCAACCAAAATTCAATCAAGGAAATAAATTAAGAATGATCAAGAAAGTCATTTATCTTCTTCTTCTTTTTTTCCATTTATTTGTCATTCATTTTTTTTTTTTCATATTAAATAAATTTTTTCCTCATAAAGAAAAATAGTCCTAGGCATAGTGGTTCCCTTCATAAAGAGAAAAAGTATTAGGTGTAACGATTATGTTTAGGTGAAGGGACAGAAAAAGTACTAGGTGAAACGATTATGTTTAGGTGAAGGGACCTAACTTTTTTTCCCATTAACTCATTATAAATGAATAACAATAAATATAAAAATCATGCATCATGAAATAGAATTATTCAAGAAACTTGACTGCCTCCACAAGCATCTTGACATTCCACTTTCTCTCTCATAATATTTTTCGACGAATAAGTTTTTTGTCTATATTACATTGCATTATTTTTCTAAATTTTCAATTGTTCTTCTACAGTATTATTTACGAAGAGACTTTATTTAATTTATATATACAAATATGACGGAAGTTGTTTAGTATTACTACCTAACCTTTTATATTTTTTATTTGATCGTTTTATATATTGTCTAATTATTCTTTACTAAGGTCATAGAGGTGATTAGAGATTATAAAGAGAAACGAGAGTTGAACTTTGAGGTATTGATATAGTTATAAACACAAGCAGATGTGTCAAGGAGCAAGACTGACTATTGTTTCTGACACAAACTCTATAGATTTTGCGTGTAAATTATCTCAAAAAATAAAACATAACAAGTATTTTGGAACGAGGTGAATATTTTTTATTTTAAATAAACTCAAAAAAAAATAGAGAAACATGTAGTTTGTTTATAAATAGTGTGACTATATTAGTTCCGTTCTTTTATTTTTCAACATATTTTTAATTTTATTCATGTTACAAAAAGATGACGCATTCTCTCACCTGAATTTAAAATACACTTTTCAAATAATATTATGACATATATTTTAACGGCATATGTCTTAATGCATACAACATATTGAGGCATATTTTGGAGATATTTTTATTCAATTAGTTTAATCCGTTGAATTTTGTAGCAATGCAAATATTATGAAAATTTAAAAGCTAATTTATTCTTTTGTATTGTAAGAATGTTTTGTCACTTTTTTCTGGGTAAAGAAATTCATTTTGTTTTTATCACTTTGCTTTTAATTTTTCTATCATTTCTTTCTTTACCTTTCTATAGTATTTGATTCACTAGCCACCTTAATACCCATATTATTTATATATTAAGTAATTTTTTAACATTAATTTACGTGTTTCCTTAAATTTCTCGTAATAGTACTTGATGGACTCCACAAATGATATTTTGAATTTGTAGATGAGGGTTTAAGATCCATATAATTTATCTGTTAAGTATTTTTTTAACATCAATTTACGCGTTCCCTTAAATTCTCTCTTGATATTACTTGATGAACTCCATAAGTGATATTTTGAATTATAAATAAGTTATGCATGTATATAATTGTATGATTTATCTATTTTTAACATTCAATATTTAGAAGATAAATTAATTCGTAAAATGTCAGAATCTTTTACAATCGTGCAAAATACGGATAAATTCACTAATTTTAATATAAATAAGACACAATACAACACATCATTTACTTTATTCAAAAGTATTTATGCGAGCACCTAGTATCAGCCAATGTCGATCTTTTTTTTAATTGGTTGTGGCTTGTGGGACCCACCACATCAACTTAGCTTCTCCTCAATTATTTTTTTTCCTTTTTTATTTCTCTTTTTTCATGTTTTTATCTATTTTAAAATCAATATTTTACTTCCTCAATTTTGTTTTATCTGGAAGCTAAAAATATTTTTTTCATTTTTGTTTATTTATTTAATAATTAAAAAATAAATATTATTTTTAAATTAAATAAAATCTTAAGATATTAGTAGTCAAAATTTTCAATATCAGAAATTTAAGAAAATGTTTTCGTTAGAAAATTTTCAATTTACCATTCTCTAAAACAAAAAACTAACAAAAATTCAGCTTAAAAATTTTGCAACCTCTGAATGTTACAGTAGGGTCCTACTACAGTATACAGGTGTTTACATAGTACGAGTCTTAATTCGATGTTAACTAAAAAAATAATATCAACTTTAAGTATCTATCGATAAATTCAATCGCATAATAATCGTAACACTCATACTTTCTATGTAAACTCTAAATATATGTGTAAATTAATAATACATAACAGTGTTTCACTATTCCTTTATAAGTATTTATACATAAATTTAATTATTGTATTAAAAGTTTATTTTATTGAACTAGTCTCATTAATTATGTCTTGAAAATTTAATTTTAACTACAAGTACCTTATGTAGTTATTTAATGATTAAAATAATATAAATTTTTTATTTATTAAAATAAATAACTTAAAAGAAAAATTATTTTTGGGGAACAAATAAAATAGAACTAAGGTAGTAATAAAATGGAAAAATAGCTCGGTGGACCCTTGTACTATGTCCGATTTGTAATGTGGATACTCCTACTTACATGTTTGTCATCTGGACCCTTGAACCTATTAAAAAGCAATATTTTAAACTCTTTGTCGGTCCACTCATTTTAACGTGTTGCACAATCGCGAACACGTCATTAAATATTTTAAAAATAACTTTCACGTAGAAAATGACGTGTTCAGGTATAAATAGAAAAGAATGTCCGAAAATTCAGGTCATTTCAGACCCTTGAACTTCGTCTCTTTCATTCCAACATCAAAATTTCTTCGAAATTCATTGATTTTTGGTCGATTGTTGTTGAAGGTTGGTGCAAATTAGTGTAAGTATTTAATCTTTTGTGCTAGTTGTAGTATTTCGTAATTTATTTCAAGATTTTTATCGATTTAATGGAGTCCGTTTTAGTGATTTTAGAGTTTTCGCGATTATAACTTTTTTCTTCAATTCTTTCGGTGGTTTTGCTCTATTTTGTGTCAAATATTGTTGTAGGTAGTAAATGTAGCGGTGATATGCCTTCAATGACATATTTTGGAATTTTGATTTAGAATTTTTTTCGTAAAATGGTAATTGGGTTAGAAAATTTTGGGGCTTTTGATTTTTTTTGTTGTCTAATGCTTCTATTATATCTATATATCGCAGTTTTGTGCCTTCAATGACATATTTTGTTATTTCGATTATATTTTAGAATTTTTTTGATAAAATTAGAATTGAGTTCGAAAATTTTGGGTCTTTTAATTTTTTTGTTGTCTAATGCTCCTATTAGACGTATGTGTAGCAGTTTTGTGCCTTCAATGGCATGCTTTGTTATTTCGATTACATTTTAGGATTTCTTTGGTAAAATCAGAATTGAGTTTTTTGTTCATTTGTTATTTCTTTAAAAATTAGGGCTTTCTGGACAATTGACTAATTGTATATGTCATCTTGTCATTGTACAAGTTTTCTAACTAAATGTATACAATTGTAACACTTCAATTCACCTATGGGGGTCTTTTTGTCAGACCTGTTCTAAGGTATGCAAATGGAGTTTCTATTCCTAAAAAAATTAGAGTAGATATAGATGAGCTTCATATTATGTTGTTTCATAAGTTAGCACTAGATTTGGATGTGAAAAAAGTCAAAACTTTTTGGTGTAGAGTTAACAAAAAGGGTTGTTATTACAGGTTAGATAGTGATGCTGATGTTTTAAGATTTACCAATAGTTTAAAAGTTGGTGATTATGTTGATGTATATGTTGTTCACCAAATTAGTGAACATATAGTTGTTAATAATGATGTGACAGCCACTCCACCAGTATAAATACTTGGTAATGGTGATGTGGCAGCCCCTTTTGAAACTGATAGGATTGATGTATCTTCATCTCAATCATTGGATATAAATGAAGATGAGTATATAAATGAAAATCAGCTTCCTAGGCCAGACAAAGGAAAACTTAAGGTTTCTTTAGAAGACTTAAGAGGAAGGTCAAGTTAATGACTTCTCCACATACCATCTTCAAACATCTTATTCTGAAGTAGATTTTGATATTACTGATTCTGATGATGATTCACTTTATGATATTGATGAAAATGTTGAAGATTTGAGTGATTTTGATGAAAATTTGCTTCAAGTTAGGAAGTGTAACATTGCAAAACAAGTAAAAGAAAAGTCTGATAGGGTGAATCTAGATGAGATACCATCTGGACCAGTAGGTATAGATGTTGGTTTTGAGGAAATTTGTAAGAACAAGGGGGTTAAATATGAAGGTAAATTGGGTGGGGATGACGCTTATTTTTATAATTCAGATTCGGGTGTGACATTAGTGAAGAGGAAGGAGATCCCATTGATAATGATGAAGTGGTAGATCCATCACCTAGAACTTCATCTACCAAGATCTACTTTGATAAAACCGTAAAAAAAGGTATTTTTTCAGTTGTATATAATTTTTTCGAATTTTGTTGAGTTTAGAGAGGCACTGTAATCTTACTCTATTAAAAAAAGTGTGAACCTTAAGTTGAAAGGGTAAAGGCAAAGTGTAAGCATAAGGGTTGTCATTGGATTATTCTTGGAAGTCTTGATAACACAAAAACTTTTAGTGTGAAAACTTACTTTCCTGTCCACAAGTGTTCTAAAAGGACAAGAAATAAGTTGTGTAATCCTTGATGGATTAGTAAGCATTGCAAGGATAAAATTATGAGTGATCCATCAATAAAATTACATCAGATTCAAGCACTTTTAAGAAAGGACTATGGATTGTATGTTAGTCAAACTTCCTGCAGAAAGGCAAAAATCAGAATTATGAATGAACATTTTGGTGATTTTATTGAAGATTTTGCTAGGTTGTATAACTATGTTGAACAATTTAGGACTACCAATTCTGGTACCACTGTATCTATTAGGACATCCAAGAATTTAATTATGAAAAGAGGTGTTTATGGGTATTTACATTTATCTTGGGGTCTTAAAAAGTGGATGAAAAGAGGATTGCAGAAGAATAATTAGTTTACATGGTGTCTTTCTCAAGGGTGTATGTAAAGATATCTTGGTGTTTTGCATTTTCAAAGATGAAAATAATCAAATGTACCTTGTAGCATGGGCAGTAGTTGATAAAGAAACCAAGGACACATGGTCTTGGTTTCTCAGGCGAATCAACCATGATTTGAAACTTAAAGAAATGAGGGTAAAGGCTTGACAGCAATGTTTAATATGTAGAAGGTATGAAGTTTCATAATTTTTAGTTTTTTTTTTTAGTTTGTTGCAGTGATGTCATTAATATTTAACTACTGTTTTACATGTTTTGATTAGGTCTTCATTTGGAACTTACTAATCTACTGTCAAATGCTGAGCATGGATGGTGTGCTAGATATATATGGGCCAACTGGAAGTAGGTTTGGAGAGGTGAAGAAAGGAGGAAAAAATTCTGACAGGTTGCATAGGCACGATTTGAAGTGTATTTGCAATTGAAACTTAATGAAATGAGTGAGTTGGGTGATAAAATTGTGGAAGATTTGCTCAAGTACAACAAAGAGGCATGGCTTAGGACTTTTTTTAAAGACCATAGTAGGTGTGATATGGTTAAGAACAACATGTGTGAGACTTTCAATAGTTGAATTTTAGCTATTAGGTTCAAAACAATTATCATTATATTGAAAGAAATAAGATGCAAAGTCATGAAAAGGATGAATCAAATCAGAGATTTTTTTGAAAAATGAATCAGTGATGCATCACCAATGGCTATGAAAGTTCTTGCAGAGAATGGTAAATATGCAGCCAAGTTTGAGGTGAGGTTTAATGGTGATTTTGGCTTTGAGCTTGGTGATCCGCCATATACACATGTTATTAATGTGAAGAGGAAGCAATGTAGTTGTAGGTCATAGCAATTAAAGAGAATTCCTTGTGCACATGCAATTACTGCAACGCATTACAAGAAATGAAATGTGGAGTCATTTGTTGATCACTGGTATCAATGGGAAACATACCTGAAAACATATAATAAGTATATTCAACCAATGACAAATATGAAGATGTGGCCAAAAGCACAAGACCACCAATTGAGCCACCTGAGATTACTCCCATGCTAGGAAGGCCAAGTAAAAATAGAAAGAAAGCTAGGAATGAGCCTATTAAGAACAAGTTTGGGAATGCTTCAAAAGAGAAGGAAAATGACATGTTCAGTGTGCAAGTCTATTGGACACAACAAGAAAGGATGTCCAACTTTGATAAGCTAAATCTTTTCTTATTGATGAATTTTACTCTTTTTGAATGTGTTTTTGACCTTTACATATTTTTTGTAGAAGAAAGATTTCGCTGGTAGTTGTGGCAGTCAACCAAGTATGCAACCCAGCACTAATACTGCAGTTGCTGCTGCTGTTGAGATACCTACACGAACTTCAGGTGTAGACATGCCTTCAAATGCTAAATTAAGCAAGATAAGGCCTGCAGGAAGGCCTGCAGATGCTACAAATGCTCATAGTGCACCAACGGTTGTAGGAAGGCCTGTAAATGTTGCATCAATTAGTGGTGTGAGGCCTGCAACTGCCTCAACAGCTGATATAAGGCCTACAGTTGTTGTGATGCCTGCAGCCACTTCAGTAGTAAGTGATAATGCTACACAATCTACAACTCAGTAATCTACTAGTAGTATTGGTGCCTAAAGAGGAAGACTAGTACAACTTTGAGAGATGATGCAAATCTTGCATATAAAAGACCAAGGCAAAAGAAGCTAGTTTTGGTGTGTTGTTTGAATTAAGTGGCAGTGTAGTGGAGAGGATAAGTTTTCTATCATGTTATTACATTTAACTAGTATTAATTAGTGCATCTATAACTAATTTTTTAATTTTTACTCTGAAAATACTGATGAGTGTTACATAGTCCAACACTTATTAGTTCAGTTCCAACCAATATTCACTTGGGTTTCAAACCAAATGGACTAAGGTGGAAAGGTGGAGTTGCAGTAACTCAAAGACAGCTACAAGAACAGAGTTACAAAAGATCAAAGGCAAAATCATCTACAACCACTCAAGCCACATCAAGCACTCAAGCCAGCAAGAATCACTCCATAACAAGCACTCAAGGCACACAATAATATAATTCTCTTTTTGTATTGATCCCAAGTGTTGTTAAGACAATTGTTTTAAACTTCTGCTGGATTTCTCATTAAAGATGTTGTTAAGACAAGCTTTTTGATGTCAACTCTTGTTAAGACATTATATATTGTAGATTTCTATGTTAGAAAATGGTGTTTGTCATTAAATTTAAATTTTATTTTCATTGCACATTGCAACTACAAAGATCAAGCCATCTTAAATACAACAGATAGAAATCAGGTGATAATTTTAATGATAACAATGACATCAATACTAGTGTTTGATCTCTCATGTCTTTCGTGCCTTCCATTTCTTCCCAATTTTTCTTGTCTTCGTTGCCTTCTATGTCCGCCTTTATATTGTTCATTTACATCAACCCATCGAAAAAATTCACAACCATTACCAGCTTTATATTTTGACAGCCCCAAAACATTTTTCCGGAGTTAGTTGGTGTTCTTGACATCTTAAGTTCAGCGTAAAGCCCACAATGACAAACTCGAACTGTCATGATGTTGCGAAAAATTACAGAAAAAAATAAAATTTCCAATATTACGAACAGAGTAGGAAAAAAATTAAGGAACAAGAACTTAGAGAGAGAAAAAATAGAGAAGAAAGGAGAAAAAAAATCTCAAATTGGTCCAATAATAGTGTTGGAAGCAAATGAGGAAGGAGTATGAAAAAGACATTTATAAGCCCTTTTAAGACCGTTGGGCCCCTATTTTTGATGGCTTACGCGCGGTTGGAGATTACAATATACGCTCCTATGTGGTCCCAACCACATAGGATGTCAGGTCAGAAAAAGTGTTAAAAATTTTGCGTTCAAAGGTTCAGATGACAAACATGTAAGTAGGAGTATCACATTACAAACCGTACATAGTACAAGGATCCAGTGAGCTATTTTGCCTTCTGAAAAATATCAATACATTTATATATTAATTTTTTCCGTTGTTAAATTCATTCAGGGTAGAAAAAGAATCACGAGGTTGCAATGTTGTATTCTCAATATATAGAATAGAACACGTCTATTTATGCCATATTAAAACATAATTTAGATAAGTAAAAAGAAAAACTTGTTAAGTTTGTTGTTTACATTCCTTTTTGTATGACTGAAAATTTGGAATGTTTTATTCCCTTTGTAACTTGGCCTTTAAAAGCCGGTGTAATGTAAAAGTTTTGGCTCAAATGATTCGACGCATTTGGCTTAGATGGTAATAAAATCTTCTCTTCAGACAATACAAAGTCTTTGGCTCTTAAAGTGGCAAAATATAAATGTCCTTGTGAAGCTATGTAGACTCATATCTAATCATTACAATTGTATGCATTCTTTTTCTAATTAAATGAGTTGCAATTCCTAGCAATATTAAATCCTTACAAAATAATTTCTTTTTCTGTAATGCTTAGCTGTCATTTAGCTGGACAGAGCAGTTAGCTATTACAATAGAGAGCATGTGAAACCTGTGTATATGTACGAGTATAAAAGGGAGCTGTGTAGTGATCAGTTGTATAATGAAAATATCTTCATCCAAAAATTCTCTCCCTATGTTCTTCCTTCAAGCTGCGTAGCAGCATGAGCTCAACACCCTGAGCATCTTATCACTCTCATTCTATAACTTTTCAAAAATCCATTCAAATGACCACCAAACTCAAAAGAGTTTTAAGGATAAAAAATACATCTAAATTATTTCAGTTTTTTGAGTTGCATACATGAACTATTGTGAGTGTAAATTTCCTATCTGAACTATCTCCCAATGATTAGCGAAATATATATTTTTTACCCTTTGTTTTGAGTAAAAAATGTTAGGTTTTTGTTTAAAATAAATTAATTTTAAAAAAAAATTATGAAAAGATGTCTTTAGTGAATGGTTGTGACTTTTATGAAAATAAATGTCTTTTAGATGAATGATTGTGTCTTTTCAATATTTGATTTTCATCACTTCTATATATATTCTACCTCTTGAGATTTCAATGGAGATATAAAAAGATAGATCAAGTTTTTGATTTCTTGTTTTCCAATAGGATTGTCTTCACTATTTGCTTGGTGCAGAAATTCAAAGGCTTGTCATATCCACTAAAACTATTTGCGTTAAATCCCATAGAAATCTCACAAAGGAGAGGGAGCAAATATCATTTTTAGGAAAGTGTTTCGGGCATGTTTCAAGCCTCTGATCTTGTCTTCTTCTTCATATATTTTGTATGTGTTCATGGAACATATTTTCCAACAAAAAATATGACGGGATGAAATCCTCATCATACCTGCCTATTCTTCTCCTCCAGGCAATAACAAGGGATCAATTGAAGTCTATTCAAGTTGGACATACAGATTTTGAGTTTATGAGACTATATATGCACGCAAAGATGTACTGGGGTACAAAAGAATTATTTTCTTTACCGTCATATCTATTGTGATAAGAAAGCGCTCTTAGTTCAACTCGGTACGAATCCAATTAAATAGGTTGCCCACAGAAAGAAAAGAGTATACCGACCGCATAACAATTCATTCTTGTGTGTAGCGTGTGAGCCTATGTCTCTCAAACAATCATATTATAATCGCTCATTTAATATAAAATCAAAGAGTAGACCTCACATCTCCTTCCCCATATCATAGCCGGAAGGGATATAGTCTAAACAGAAGAGAGAGCACGTGAAATTACTTGAAGAACAAGTTAAACGGACAGATGAAATTACTAGTACTCTTGATGAAAAAGAAGACTGTGTTACGTTGAAGAAGAAAAACAAGAGCCTCCAATCCAGAAACCGTCACTCAAGTTTAGACTGAAAATCAAGACAGGTGTACAAGTTGCTCCTATGGAAAAATACATGGAAGAGTTGAACAACAAACCAGAGATTGGCTTGGTCGAAAAACAACTGGACGCTGATGAATAAGGAACACGACAACAGTCCCACAATATTAGTACTAAGGGAACCGAGACTGATTTGGTCCACAAACAATTGGATGCTGATAAACAAGGAACACGACAACAGTCCCGCAATACTAGTATGGGGTCAAGAAAGAGCAACGTGCCCACCCAAGTTGTTCCTCCTCTTCGTGTAAAACTTCTTTCTGATTTTTCTTTCGAGAAGCAGCTTGA
>NW_025838129.1:0-1806 GCF_002878395.1 Capsicum annuum | reverse complement strand
AGGCAAGACTTATATCAAGAACTTTCAAACAACAAATTATTTCCCACGGGCAAGAGTTGACTCTACCACGTTATATTTTTATTTATGAGATGCTCTACAACTATTGCCTTAGAGGCAAGACTTAGCTCAAGGACTTTCAAACAACAAATTATGCCCCATGGGTAAGAGTTGACTCTACCACATTATGTTTTCATTTAAAAAATGTTCTACAACTCTTGCCTTAGAGGCAAGACTTGACTCAAGGACTTTCAACAACAAATTATGCCCTACGGGGAAGAGTTAACTCTACCACGTTATATTTTTATTTATGAGATATTCTACAACTATTGCCTTAGAGGTAAGACTTGGCTCAATGACTTTCAAACTACAAATTATGCCCTATGGGCAAGAGTTGACTTTACCACGTTATGTTTTTGTTCATGAGATGTTCTACAACTATTGCCTTAGAGGCAAGACTTAGTTAGCTCAAGGACTTTCAAACTACAAATTATGCCCCACGGGCAAGAGTTAACTCTACCACGTTATGTTTTCATTTGTAAGATGTTCTACAACTATTGCCTTAGAGGCAAAACTTAGCTCAAGGACTTTCAAACTACAAATTATGCCCCACGGGCAATAGTTGACTCTACCACATTATGTTTTCATTTATGAGATGTTCTACAACTCTTTCCTTAGAGGCAAGACTTGACTCAAGGACTTTCAAACAACAACTTATGCCCCACGGGCAAGAGTTAACTCTACCACGTTATGTTTTTATTTATGAGATGTTCTACAACTATTGCCTTAGAGACTATCACTATTGCCTTAGAGGGCAAAACTTAGCTCAAGGACTTTCAAACTACAAATTATGCCCCACGGACAAGAGTTGACTCTACCGTGTTATGTTTTTATTTAAGAGATGTTCTACAATTATTGCCTTAGAGGCAAGACTTAGCTCAAGGACTTTCAAACTACAAATTATGCCCGACGGGTAAGAGTTGACTTTACCACGTTATGTTTTCATTTATGAGTTGTTCTTCAACTCTTGCCTTAGAGGCAAGACTTAATTAGCTCAAGGACTTTCAAACAATAAATTATGCCCCACCGGCAAGAGTTAACTCTACTACATTATATTTTTATTTATAAGATGTTCTACAACTACTGTCTTAGAGGCAAGACTTAACTCAAGGACTTTCAAACTTCAAATTATGCCCCATAGGCAAGAGTTGACACTACCACATTATGTTTTCATTTATGAGATGTTATTCAACTCTTTCCTTAGAGGCAAGACTTAATTAGCTCAAGGAATTTCATACTACAAATTATGACCCACGGGCAAGAGTTGACTCTACCACGTTATATTTTCATTTGCGAGATGTTCTACAACTATTGCCTTACAGGCAAAACTTAGCTCAAGGACTTTCAACCTACGAATTATGTCCCACGGGCAAGAGTTGACACTACCACGTTATGTCTTCATTTATGAGATGTTCTACAACTCTTGCCTTAGAGGCAAGTCTTAGCTCAAAGGCTTTCAAACTATAAATTACGCCCCACGGGCAAGATTGACGCTTCCACGTTATGTCTTCATTTATGGGATGTTCTACAACTTTTGGCTTAGAGGCAAGACTTAGCTCAAGGACTTTCAAATAATAAATTTTGCCCCACGGGCAAAAGTTGACACTACCATGACACTACCACATTGTGCCTTTATTTATGAGATATTCTACAACTCTCGCCTTAGAGACACGACTTATCTCAAGAATTTTTAAAGAACTTCATAGCAACAATTCATGCTCTTAAATTTGCTTTGATGTAAAAAAAAAA
>NW_025838128.1:0-4501 GCF_002878395.1 Capsicum annuum | reverse complement strand
AAGAATATTTTGCTCTATTGGAGAGCCATAACCTTTGTTTAGGTTATCTATTTGGACAGAACATTCACTGGGGCTTAGATTTTCGACTGGAATAGTTTCACTTAGGGTCTCAAGAATCTCATGGGAAGGACTGATGAGTGACACTCTTTGTGGCTTTTGAGAATGATCAGAGGGTAAACCTTTCATGGGGCTTGAAGAAGAGGAAATTTTACACATTTTGAGATGAAAAGAGGAGGGACCAGTTTTGATAAAGTTTTGAGTTAATTGAGAAGAGAATGAATTAAGAGGAATTGAATTTATAATTTAAAGATGATTGTTTGACATATAAAAGATACCTTTTGGAAATGATGAATCTGATGACAACGGTTGTAACTCTTCACATTAAAACAAAATTGGCAGCTTTTGTTCATATGGGATTGGGAAAGTTGACCTTTTAAAATAGAAATTTTATAAAAAATTTAAGGCACATTATTTTGGTACTCACCTGAGAGATAGAACCAGGTCCTTCTATTTCTTGAGTGAATTTTTAGCTTGTGATTGCTTCAACTATTTTTTTCCAAAGCTGTCCCCATGGGTGTATACCTGCAAAGGTATGATAGATTAACATGCACTTACTTTATCATAGATACCTTCTCCCTAACATAGCCAATTTTGAGGAGTGACACTGACTCAGATGTTAGGTCAGGGCATTTTAGAACAGGTTTGAGGACCAAGTTCTAGATTTTTTCTTCACTCATACTGCCTCAATTTTCTTCTTTTAGGATAAATTCCTTTGGGACCCAGGTCCCTTGTAATCATCTCTTACAAAGTGAAAAAATTCCATGTTGAAGTGTCTTAAGAGTGAGAATTTAATCAAATCTTTAAAAATTAAGTATAAAACACAACTATTAACTGACATTTCCCAAGTGCAATCCTCTTTCTCATACCTGAATTCATGATCACAAGTTGGATTTGGGAACACACATAAGTTTGAGTTTTCAAATAGAGGACAATGGTGTGATCAGAACTTTCTTGGCCCATTTGGGTAGAGAATTGTTCCTCACATTTTTCAGAGGTTTGAATCCCTTATGTTGTGTACTCTCTTGATGAACATATCTAAAATTATTAATTATAGCTCTTATCCATCTTTGACAACTTGCCTTAATGTGCTCATCCTTTTCACAATAAGTACACATAGGAATAAAAACCTTATTTCTACCACCATTGACAGTCTTTCCTTTCCACTCAGTAAGTTGAAATTCTCCTTGATAGCCCAGTCCTTTGCCATCATTAAAACCCTGACTAAATAGTTTAGGAAGGATCTGTGAAGAAGCAGTCCCTTTAAGAAACTTGTTCAACCCTTATCTTAAGCGGACCATGACTTTTTTTAACTTTTAATTCCTGTAAAGTGTTTTTAGGAATTTTCCAATCTTTCCTTGAGATTAACTTGAAGCCTTAAATCTATTTTCTTCCCTTTTCCATCTACATCATTCATTTTCTTTAGATTACTTACCAAACTCAGATTTTCAGATTTCATCTCAGTAGTTAGTTCACATACAGAGTCTATCAACATACTTGCAAGCCTTTTTATTTTCCTAGCCTTGTAATTATCGAAATTCTCCTTAATATCAATAGAGTTACCTTTTTTCAATTCTCTGTGTCTTCCATGAATGTAAATAAGGAATAATAGATAAGTGGACTGTCTTTTAGTACGAGCATAGAAACATCTCCTATCTTCTCATTTTCAGCTGAATCACTGGAATAGTCTCCCCATCCTACTAAAGCTTGCTTTACTGTATAACCAGCTGCAACCTTCCTTCTTGATTTTTTAGGGACCTGGTCCCTTAACTTTCCCTTGTGACCTGTAGCATTAAGGTAATCCTTATAGTCCATTTTGTGTATTGGACAATCCTTATTGAAATTCTCAGGACTTCCATATTTGTTACACACCTCAACATTACTTCCCTTCTTGCTACTGCTTTCTCTTTTTTGAAACTAACCACTCTTCTTCATGGCTCTAACAATCCTACTTGCCAGATAGGCAACTTCAATGTCTTCATTATCAGAATCATGTTTATATGCCTTCAAAGCTAGGAATGTTTCTCTTTTTACTTTCTTCTTATCCATCCTTTGCTGCTTTTTGAGCTCATGGGTCTTCAAATTTTTAATCAATTCATCCACAGTTAGGGTCTTGAGGTTCTTTTCTTCAATTATCGTATCTACATTGCTTTTCCAGGATTAGGAAGAACACCAAGATTTTTTTTCTCTTGTTTGTACAAAGGAATCACTTCTCTTAGGCAGTGAAGCTCATTTGTGATAGAAGTGAATCTTGTATGCATTTCCTAGATTGTTTCTCCTTTTTTCGTAGTGAAGGTCTCATACTGAGTTATCATAATGTCTACTTTTGAATCTTTCACATCACAAGTACCTTCATGAGCGGTCCTCAAAAAATTCCAGATATCCTTAGCACTTTCACAAACAGAAATTTTGTTGTATTCATCATGCCGTATTCCACAAACCAATGGCTTCTTGGTTTTGTAATTTTTTTCAATCCTCTTTTTATCTTGATCATTGAACTCTTTCCTGCTTTTGACAACCATTGTTGTAACTTCTCCTTCTTTGACTTCTCTAATAGGAACATGAGGATCGTCAAGAATTGTCCATCAGCTCACTTTCTTCAACCTTAATGAAGTCAAACATCTTGGTTTTCGACCACCCATTGTACTACTCATTAAATTTAGGTGGCCTATTGGTAGATTTCCCTTCTTCCTTCCTTATTAGTTGGAGCAACCATGATAACCAAATCACTCTAGGTGTGAACCTTTTAGAGTGCTCTAGCTCTAATACCAATTGTTGAAACCCTGGGGGTTGCACCACATAGTGAGGGCCAGGTCCCTCAAAGTCAATCACAGACAAAAACTAGTAAAATAACTAGAAATCAAAGGATAGAGCAGGAAGAGTAAAAACACAAAAGTTTAACGTGAAAACCCCCTTTGTTCAATGAAGGAAAATATCATGGCTTGCCCTCACAAGTACTTCAAATCCACTATGATCAAACTCTTTATTACAGCCTTCACTGAACCTAACTCTAAGTTCCTTTCGCTTGTAATTACTCTATTACAAGCTCATCTTGACAACTTTATCAAGGAACCTCTACACTAATTAACTCTAATCAGTATCAACCTTAGGCAACTCTACCCAAGCACTCCTCTCATCAAAGAAAATAACTACTCTTATAGCATGAGTAATTCAATTACAAATCAGATCTCACTCAAGAACGATTCTTATTTAAGCACACATAATCAACTAAGAACTTGAGCAGTGCTGAAAAATGAGATTTTCATTGCCTCTCCTCACTCTTTGTAATTGCAAAAACCGTTTGATAAAGAAGAATTTTTTTCTTTTACTGATGATTCATGATTAGGACTGAAAAATGATTGGTCCAGGTCTCCCATTCAGTACGAGCAACACCTGCAAGTTCGTTACACAAGAAGAAAAAACATGTGAAGACACGCATGCCAGCTATGTTGTACCATTCACATCAAGGGACCTGGTTCCTTGCAGTTAGCTGGTCATCATCAAAACAATATATAGAAATATGGATTGACCGAACCCTCAATTTCACTGCCAATGCCGCAGCTTTTTGCACCTTCGTTAAGTTCACTTTTAAGTTTTGTGATAATATGTACATATAAAATGAATTTTTTATTATTACTTTGAAGCTAGTTAAGAATGTAATGTCAATTTTCAATGCACATATCTTACTTGCTCACAAACGAATAAATACACACATATCTTGATTTTTTTCATTTAAAGGAAAATAAATCTTAATGTTATTTATAACGAAAAGAGCAAGAAAAACTCGCACAAAAATGGAGTTGTGATTTCAACTTTATGGACTTTGAATTTTAAAATAATGACTTCAGTTGTCAATAATTTGATACTACGTTTAATATTTGCACATTTTTAGAGAACTTATATATTCGAATACACTCTTTGTTCAACACCTAGATCATGCATCTCTTATAAAAGACTTAATGCATGACAAAAAAGAGCACAATTCATACCATATATGACTTAAGAAGATGCATGGTGTCCCTCATTTCATTAAAATATATGTCAAGGACTCAAAAAAATCAGATCTAATTTGATAGAACAAAAATAGAAATTTATCAAAAAAAAAATGCATAGAAATCCATTACTCAATTACACTAAAAAGGCAAAACATACTTTGCAAAACCATTTCACCTAATCGATCGTGGTGAAGTCAGCAACAGATTCACCAAATCATACACCTTACGCTAGGATTGATATGAGAATGAGGTGAGTTTTACAAAAAAGATGAGGCTGAATTTTTTTACTCTAAGGAAATTGAATTATGTTGTTGAGAAGAGGGCGGGGAGGAATTTAATGGTGATTTTATGGGAGGTGCTCAGTCACTTAATGCGTTTCTGACCCAGAAGGAATGAAAAATGAAAGAAGAACTTGTGTGCACTGTCTATGAAGTGGAGTGTACTATCAT
>NW_025838127.1:0-2444 GCF_002878395.1 Capsicum annuum | reverse complement strand
CTTCAAGAACATGATTTTGACATGGGATTGGAAGATGATCCTATTAGCAGTCAAGCGAAATCATGTCAAAATTCTTCTAATTGGATTGATGCCACTAAAGATGATTTGAAGTCTATGAAAGACAATGGCGTTTGGGATCTTGTTAAGGTACCATGAGGATCAAAACCGATTAGTTGTAAGTGATTTTTAAAACCAAATGTGATTGAAAAGGTAACATCAAAAGATATAAAACACGCCTAGTTGCTAAAGGATTCACTCAAAAGGAAGACATAAATTTTAAAGAGACGTTTTCACCAGTTTCATCGAAAGACTCCTTTAGAATCATTATGGCACTTGTAGCTCATTATGACTTAGAGCTACATCAAATGGATGTAAAGACTGCCTTTCTCAATGGAGACATTGAAGAAACAATAGACATGGTGCAACTAAAAACCTTTGAGTCTCAAGATTTAAAGCACCTTGTATGTAAATTTAAGAAGTCTATATATGGTTTGAAACAGGCATCCCGCCAATGGTATCGGAAGTTTGATCAGGTGATAGCCTCTTTTGGTTTTAAGGAAAATACCATTGATCAGTTCATTTATCTCAAGTTCAGTGGGAGCAAATTTATTATCCTTGTGCTATATATAGATGACATTCTACTGGCCAGTAATGATATAGGTTTATTGCATGAAACCAAGAAATTTCTTTCAAGTAAATTTGAAATGAAAGATCTTGGTGAGACGTCCTTTGTTCTAGGTATAGAGATCCATAGGGATCACACTAGAAGTGTTCTAGGGTTATCACAAAAGACTTATATTGATAAGGTGCTAAGTAGATTTGGCATGCAAAATTGTGCACCAGGAGATACACCAGTGGCAAAAGGTGATAAATTTAGTTTGCGCTAATGTTCATATTTGGACATAGAGAAGAAAGAGATGGATAAAATTCCATATGCATCAGCAGTGGAAAGTCTCATGTATGCACAGGTTTGTACGTATCCCGATATTGCGTACATAGTGGGAATGTTGGGGCGATATTTAAGTAATCCGGGAATAGATCATTGGAAAGCTACAAAATGGGTTATGAGGTATCTTCAAAGAACTAAAGATTACATACTCACTTATCAGAGGTCGGATCACTTAGAGATCGTAGGGTATTCTGATTTAGATTTTGCTGGATGTCTTGATAGTAGGAGATCTACATCAGGTTATGTTTTCATGATGGCTGGTGGAGCGGTATCTTGGAAAAGTGTGAAACAAACATTAATAGCTTATGCTACAATGGAAGCCGAATTTGTGGCCTGCTATGAAGCATCAAATTAGGAATTATGGATGAGAAATTTTATTACTGGAATGCAAATAGTCAGTGGCATAGAAAGACCATTAAAAATTCATTGTGATAATAAGTCTGCTGAGTTATATTCGAAGAACAACCGAAGTTCGTCAAAGTCAAAACATATAGACATTAAGTATTTGGTTGTGAAAGAAAGGGTTCAGAGTCGTCTCGTGTCGATTGACCATATTAGTACAAACTTGATGATTGCGGATCTAGTCATGAAGGGTTTTCCACCTAAAGTGTTTCATGAGCATGTTGCTCATATGGGTGTTATCAAATTTGATAATGAGCCATTTTAGTAGGAGTTTGTTATTTTATTTATGCTATTGATAGGTTAAAGTTTATTTTCTGTACAGACTCAAGTTTTATGAAATCCATGAATTTCGTATGTTTATTGATAACTCTGAAAAATAAAGATATTAACTTTCTATGCAGTATTGCATAAGGTATAAGAATGTGATTTTGGACTACTAAAGTCATAAGGTGGGACCATTTGGAAATAGGCATAACTTAGATCATTTTACATGTAATTTCCGTATCTGATCTATATCATTGATATTGCTCATATTTTTGATCATTGATGGGTTTAGTTTTGAATATATGTTACGAAGACCGCTTTGATCCTATATTAATAGTATCGATGGACCAAATTGTTTTGAGATATTTAAATTAAGATAGCAAAAGTTTGTACACACTAAAGTTTCATCTGTGAATAATTATTCATAAATATATGTGGTTCAAGTGGGAGATTGTTAGCAATTTTCTATTTTGTGGACTCACATATTAATATATTATTCATAGATATGCTATCTTTAAAGAAACCCAAATTTTGATCTAATGTAGTATTAAATTATTTGGGCTTAAAATGTAAATATCTATTAAACCTCAAGAACCTTTTCATAAGTGTGATGGAAACTTAATTGAAAAGGTACCTCTTCTAAAGAGGTATAACTAAAAGGTGCCTTTTGGAAGAGTCAGATGTAAATATCATTATCCCTAAGTTTATACGAAACTTTTATCTTTATCTACCCCATCTAAGAAAAGAATACTGAAAGCTTATTAAAACTTAAAAGATCATACAACTTACATAAAACAAGAATTCAAAATCAAGTTATTTACAATGGAAC
>NW_025838126.1:0-1076 GCF_002878395.1 Capsicum annuum | reverse complement strand
TTCCCACTCTTAGAATACAACAAGATGTCATCAATGAAAACTATCAAAAACAAGTCTAAAAACTTCCTGAAAACCCAATTCATACGATCCATGAACGCAGCCGCAGCATTAGTCAACCTAACTATCATATAGTGACTATACCAGGTTTGGAAAGTAGTCTTACGAATATCAACCTCCCAAATTTATAGCTAATGATAACTCGAATAAAGACAATTTTAGATAAGCATCTAGCACCCTGAAGCAGATTAAAAAGATCATCAGTTCTAGGAAGAGGGTACTTACTCTTCATTGTCACCTTATTCAATTGATGGTAGTTTATATACATTTGTAGGGACCTATCCTTCTTTCTCACAAAAAGCACAGGAGTACCCCACGGAGAAACTCTAGGGCGAATGACCCATTTATCAAGAAGATCTTTCAATTGCTCCTAAATCTCCTTTAATTCAGCCAAAGCCATTCTATAAAGAGGAATGGAAATAGGACGAGTATCTGGCAGAAGATCAATCCCAAAATCTATCTCTTTATCGGGAGGAATTCCAGGAAGATCATTGAGAAACACTTCAGGAAATTTATTAACCATAGGGATAAAATGCAAATAAGGACTTTCAAAATTAGAATCCTTTACCCGAACTAGATGATATAGACACCATTTGAAATCAACTTCTAAGCTTTAAGATAGGGAATGAACCTATATTTAGGTACTAAGGTACTCCCTTCCCATTTATATACCGACTCATTAGGAAAGTGAAAACTGACCTTTTGGTTCCTATAATCCAGAGAAGCATAGCACGAATGAAGGCAATCCATCCCCAAGATAACCTCTAAATCCACTAAATCCAACTCTATCAAATCCACCAATGTCTCTCTATGAAAGATGGACACCACACGACTCTATAGATTTTTCTAGCCATAATAGACTCATCCACCAGGGTAGACATGAAAAAAAGGGTCAAAATTACTTTCAGGACCAAAACCAAAATGCACAGCCATATAAGGGGTCATATAAGAAAGGGTAGAACCCGAGTTAATCAAAAAATAAACATCACGAGAACAGAGCTGTCACATACCAGTAACAA
>NW_025838125.1:0-1511 GCF_002878395.1 Capsicum annuum | reverse complement strand
CATGCTTAATCAATGAGTTCTGCAAATAGGACAGTGTGCCACTAATTCGTGGAGTTGATAATGAAATCTTGACTACACATATATAGGACATTGAGAAGTCAAAATACTACTCAAAGATTGAGATACGTGTCACCAAGCCTCTAGTTTACTAGAATCAATCTACACCAGCTCCTAATGCTACAGAAATTCCCATAGGTATGCCGTTGCCCATTACCACTTATGTGCCACCAGAATATGTACATCCAGGTACTTCTCTAGGGTTGGGTTCTACACAATCTATGGGAGGAGCAAACTTTGCCGAATATAGGTTAACACAAGAAAATTTTGGAAAATCAGCAAAGCTGCAAAAGAGGTTTCAGAGACAGTTAGATAAATGGGTGTCAAAATTTAAGCCTTTTGTTGATGAAATTGTAGCTGAGGCAATCTATCCATTCCAGACTATTTAAGCTAGGATGAAAGCATAGAGAAATACATCAACCAAAGGCTAGATGTACTATCCCTCCCTGATCTTGCAAAGCTCATGGCAGAATTTGAGCAGGCAAAGGCCGATATAGCGGAGTTAAAGGGAAGGCTACCACAACAAACTATTTTTGACCCAGCCTTAGTGGAAAGTGATGATGATGAAGGTATTTTGGACCTGATAGGAAGACCTATGAAACGCAAAGAAAAGTAACACATGGATGAACGAGCTGCAAGGAGAGCTAAAAAGTGGAAAAAGAGAGCAAAAATGACACCGGTGGAATAGAAACAGCATGCTCTAAAGAGAGCTTGAAAGAAATCAAAGAAAGATAAAGGAAAGCGAAATAAGAAAAATAAAGATGAAGCAGCTGAAGTATCTACTAGTACTGCCCAAGCAAAGGGAAAAGTTTAGCATTATTCCAAGAGATGATTCGTCCGATCTAGGAGGGTAAGGTTTTGAGTGACCCTACCAGCATAGGGGCCAACATTTCACTAGGTGAGGACGTAGGTTCCTCACCATACTTTGCAGATTCCTCAGATGAATAAGAAGCAAAACAAGTATACCCATTCCTTTGTACTTTCATTTATGCTTTGAGGACAATGCATATGTTTTTATACAGGGATGGTGTACTTGTATCATGGTGAGTTGTGTTGCCGATATTCTTAACCCTACCATGTGCTATCTAGGAGAATTGGCATGTCTACGATCATGTTAAGTTTGTATTTTTATTTTCTAGTTTTAACTTCAAATTTGTATTTTTTTTCTCTTGTTTTTAAGTCTTGTTGTATTGTTGATGTGGTCCATGAAATAAAAGTGTTATTTGTGTTAGTATCTTGTTATAAATATGGATGATGTATGATGTTGGCATCAAGCTATAACTATTTCCATTTGACTGTTACTTTTGTCTCCTAGGATTTGTGTTCAACTGTTAGTGAATCTATAATTGGCATTAATCTATAAATATGCATGACATGTGAAGCATATCTTAAGAGCATTAGAATGACTTTGACTCAGTTGCCACTGTGTGTGGGAGTATTTGTATTAGTTCTTA
>NW_025838124.1:0-6603 GCF_002878395.1 Capsicum annuum | reverse complement strand
CACGTACTTGAATACGTCAATACACGTACTTGAATACGGGGTGTTACACTCAGTTATCTCGATTACTCAGACTTCATCGAGATAAAAGACATCAATACTTCTTATCGTGTCTTTTGGACCAATATATAGTTTGATTCATTGCCCGTTCACTTTGAAGATGCTGTCGTCTTCATTTTCAAGCTCGACTACTCCAGATGAGTAGACTTGACTAACTTTAAATGGTCCTGACCACTTGGACTTGAGTTTATCTAGAAATAATTTGAGCTTGGAATTTAATAGAAGTACCAAATCACCTTTCCAGAAGTCTCTACTTTCAAGTCTTTGGTCATGATACTTATTCATCTTCTCTTAGTAAAGGTCCGCTCTTTCATAAGCCCCAATACAGAATTCATCCATCTCATTCAATTACCCTAATCTTAGCTCTACTGCCTCCTTCCAACTCAGATTTAACCTTTTTAGAGCCCACAATTGAAGTCTTAAAAGCAGTAAATGGCATGTTTTTCCATAGACTAGATGATACGGTGACATGCCAATTGGAGTCTTAAAAGTAGTTTGATACATCCACAAAGCATCATCTAGCTTTTGAGCCCAATCTTGCCTATTAGCATTCACTTTTTTGGCTAAGATGGTTTTAATCTCCTGATTTGACACCTCCACTTGCCCACTAGTTTGTGGGTGATATGGAGTTGCTACTGTATGTTGTTTTATCCTATATTTCACTAAAGCTGCCCGGAACACTTTGTTGCAAAAATGGGATCCTCCATCGCTTATAATAGTTCATGGCACTCTAAAGTGAGAGAAGATGTTCTTCTTAAGAAACGCAACAACTCTCTTTCCTTCATTATCATAGAAGACAATAGCTTTAACCCATTTGGATACATAATCGATAGCAACTAAAATTTACTTCATTCCATACGAGCTTACAAAAGGGCCCATGAAATTGATGCCCCATACGTCAAACAATTCCACTTTGAGCAGCTTGGTTAAAGATATTTCATACCTCTTGGAGATAGACCCCTGCCTCTAACATTGGTCATATTTCAGCACAAACTCATGAGCATCCTTGAATAATGATGGCCAACAGTAGCCACTCTACAATACCTTTATCGAAGTTCGATCACCTGCATGGTGACCCCCAACTAGGGAAGAATGACATGCTTCCAATATGCTTAATACATCCACCTTTGGAACACATATCCTTATTCTATTATCAGAATATCACTGAAAAAGATATGGCTCATCCCAAAAGTAGTGTGCCACATCATGAAGAAATTTCTTTCTTTGATCTTCATCTCATCTCTGACTGCTCGCTCACCTTCCATCCTAGACAAATGATCCGCCACTTGATTTCACAACCCTTTCTATCTTTGACTTCAAAGTAAAATTCTTAGAGTAGTAACACCTATATAATCAACCTTGGCTTCGCAACTTTTTTAGCCATTAAATATCTCAAGGCTGCATGGTTAGTGTGGACCACCACCTTGGTTCCAAGAAGATAAGTTCTAAATTTCTCAAAAGCATACACTACATCAAGGAGCTCCTGTTCGGTGACAGTGTAGTTCTTTTGAGATCCATTCAGAGCTTTGCTGGCATAATAGATTGGATGAAATAATTTTTCCCTCTTTTCCCCCAAAGCAGCTCTGAGGTCAACACCGCTTGCATCACACATAATCTCAAATGGCTTGGACCAATTCGGTGCTACAATGATAGGGGCTTCCACTAGTTTCCATTTAAGGCATTCAAATGCCTTCAAGCAATCTTCATCAAGGGAAAACTTCGCTTCCTTCTCCAAAAGTTTGCAAAGTGGGTTTGAAATCTTGGAGAAGTCTTTAATAAACCTACGATAAAAACCAGCATGGCCGAGAAAATTGTGCACCCCCTTCACAGAAACTAGAGGTGGTAGTCTCTCAATAACTTCAACTTTGGCTGGATCAACTTCAATTCCTTTTGCTGAAATTTTATGCCCGAGAACAATGTCTTCCTTAACCATAAAGTGGCACTTCTCCCAATTAAGTACAAGATTGAATTCCATACATCGTTGCAAGGCCATATCAGGTTTGCCAAACATAACTCAAATGAATCTCCTACAACTGAAAAATCATCCATAAACACCTCCAAGGTGTCTTCAACCATATCTGAGAAAATAGACATCATGCACCATTGGAAGGTAGCAGGTGTATTACATAACCCAAACGGCATCCTTTTGAATGCAAAAGTGCCATACGGGCATGTAAAAGTGGTCTTATCTGGATCTTCGAGAGCAATACAAATCTGGTAATATCTAGAATAACCATCCAAAAAGTAATACCATCCCTTTCCTGCCAATCGATCAAGCATTTGATCCATGAACAACATTGGAAAGTGATCCTTTAACGTCCATAAGTTGAGCTTTCGGTAATCCATACATACCCTCCACCTAGTAATAGGCCTGAGTGGGATCAATTTATTCTTCTCATAGTCTACCACTGTCATGCCCTCTTTTTTAGGCACATATTGCATAGGACTCACCCACTGACTATCTGATATAGGATATACCACCCCTGCATCTAACCACTTGATAATTTCTTTCTTTACCACCTCTTGCATAGGTGGGTTCAGGTGACACTGATGCTCAATAGTAGGTTCACAATCCTCCTCTAGCTGAATTTTATGCATACATATACCAAGAGAAATACCAATGATATTCACAATAGTCTAACCAATAGCTCTCTTATATCTCTTAAGAACAGAGATGAGAGCTTCCAACTGTTGCTTACCTAGATTAGCAGTAATAATTATGGGTAGTGATTTACCACTACCTAAGAAAACGTACCTTAAATAATTGGGTAACTCTTTCAATTCCAACACCGATGGGTCTTCCACATATGGCTTTGCCGGTGGTGTTGATCGATTCATAAGATCAAGATAGAGCTTATTAGGATCATAAGAATATGATCCCATTCCTATCAAAGAACAAATGGTCTCTTCATAATCCATAATATCTTCATGATCAAAATTTATAAGTACTGCGGCTAACGGCTCAACAGCAAGTTGCTCCTCTATTGGTACTTCCTGCTCGTCCTCATAATATACATCAACAATTGAGAACACGCTCATCTCTTTATGTTGTTTCATTGATTTGCACACATCAAAATGCACCACTTTATCATTCATCCTAAATAAAAGCTCATTAGCTTGCAAATCTATCAGCACACTTTTGATTGTGAGGAAAGGTCGACCCAAGATTATTGGCACCTCAAAGTTCACCTCACAATCCAGAATTACAAAATCCACAGGAAAAATAAAGGTATCCACCTTCACCAGCACATCATACAAAATACCAATAGGTTATTTTACCGACCTATCCGCCATTATGAGTCGCATGTGAGTGGGTGTGGGATTTCCTAAACCTAAATTTTTATAAACAGCTAGCGGCATTAGGTTAATGCTAGCTCCCAAGTCACATAAAGCCTTAGAAAATTCCAAAGACCCTACCGTGCAAGGAAAAGTTAACGCTCCTGGGTTTGCCTTCTTCTACACTAAGGAACTTATAGCAATAGCGCTACAATGATGGAGATTATCCACCGGTTCATAGCTTTTTGCTATTTTCTTTTTCAAAAGGTCATTCATAAATTTGGTGTACCCTATCATTTGCTCAAGTGCCTCAACCAAAGTCATATTTACCGTCAGTTTGTTCAACGTGGCTAAGAATTTTCTAAACTTCATATCTTCAACCTTCTTCTTCAATCTTTAAGGAAAGGGAAGTGGTGGTTTTAGGAGAGTTTTCATCACTAATTTCTTTTCCTTGTCTTTGTCTCTTTTTAACTCATCAGCCTGCAGACTGTTGGATGCAACATCATGAATAATCTCATCTAATTTTTTAGACACTACCAAAAGATTAATATCTGCTTCATCAATATTCTGTACCATAATATCCACCACAGCCTTACCCACAGATGGGCTTGCTAGTACTTTACCACTCCTTGTGGTAATTTCCATGCATGAACCATCCTTTATTATATTTTGAATTGTGTCACTTGGTAGAGTGCCATCCTTCCTCTAATTAAACGCAGCAAAAAATTGGTTCATTTGCTGCTCCAACTATTTTATTGAAGTAGAGTATGAGCCAACCAATTGATTCATTGAGGATAAATTATTTTTCATCTTTGGTCCTCCAGTATTGGTTTCTTCCACCCCTTTTAATAATTTAACCATCATATCTTCCATGGACATCTTCCCAGAGCTAGTTGTAGTAGCCTCACGATTTCCAGGAGGCACATACAACCCACTCCTATCATTTTTGTTTTTCCAGTTTCCTTGTTCTCAGTCCTTGTATCTAGATTTATCATAGTAGTTTTGACCTTGGTTTCCTTGGCCACTGCCTCAAAAAAACCCCTAATTGTTCAAATAATTAGCTTCTTTATCAGAATCGAAGTAAGCTCTACCCTATGATGCAATAGCTTTAACCTTCTCTGTCTTTCCTGATAATAAATGCTTAGTAAGAAGGTCCATCTGTGTCTTTATGTAAGCCATAACTTAGTCACATTCTTCTTCTCTTTTTCTCTATTCTGCAGTTATGCCAATAGATACACTAGAGCTTGCTACCTCAGAATCTTTGGTATGTCAATCTCTACTTTATTTTGTCATAGATCCAGCATCTCAGATGCCTCAGGAAAAGTGAGGTCCATGAATAGACCCACCCACAGCATTATCCACCATTGTCTTAGTCAATGAATTCAAGGCCCTATATAATATCTCTTTCAGGTGAATGTTAGTCATCTGATAATTCGGGCACTGTGTGAGCTTCTTTTTGAAACTCTCCCAAGTTTCATGTAGAGCTTCAGTTAGAAGCTTCCTAAAATTACTGATTTTATCTCTTAAATATGCCCTCTTGGATGATGGAAAGAACCTTTCTAAGAAAGCATCTTTTAGTTGCCTCCAATTTGTAATACAATTGGGGGTTATCCCATTCAACCATAAAGTTGCTTCTCTAGAAAAAGACAACGAGCATAATCACAGCCGAATAGCATTTATTCCTACTCCTAGATTGTTGAATGATTTGTATGTCGAGATAACATTAATCAAATGCATATCCGGTCATCACCCGTAAGCCCACTGAACAGTCCCTTAAGATGCAATAACTGGATCATGGTACTCATGATATTAAACTTAGCTCCAGGTACTAGGGGTGGAGGAATAATAGCCCTTGTAGCACCAGCCCCATCCAGGTCATCATCATCATTATCTAGAGCAAACTGGACAACTCGGCATTCAGGTCTCATCCTTGCCTGGCGATTTCTATTGATATTCCTATTCGCTGGTGTAGCCACATTATCTGCACGTCTTGGGTTTAATAACTCATCATCGCCCAGGTCCTCATTATCTGGGTTTACTTCCCAAACATTATTGTCTGCATTCTACTGGTTTACTTACGCGGCTGCCAAGGCTGCTAATCTAGCCTACTCTTGCTGAGCAGCTATTCTTTTTGAGTCATGGTGACCGTCCATTCTGCCAATGAGTTGTGGTTCTAGATGAATAGGTAATAATGGTTGACCTGATCTCTGTGTACTTGGTATACAAGACACTCAACCTGCACAAAGCGAAAACAACAAATATAAAATTTAGGAATCTTTAACCAAAGGATGGATTAACAATCACAAACTTAGTTGACAATCGTATTCCCCAACAACGACGCCAAAATTTGATACGCCCAAATTATAACCCTCATTAGAAAGTTTAAGCGGTCAATGTCAAATATAGAACCTAACTAGGTTGGGTGTCGAATCCCATAGGGAATACTGTGCTCACTAAGTATTCTAATTGTTACTGGACTATTGATCAGAGGTTCCTGAATAAGGGGGTTTTTGATTTGTATTTGTAGCTTATAAAGTAATTAATTGTATCAAGAGTATTCCAGTGAATGATCCTCTTTGTAATTAGTAATTTAATAAGATTAAACAAACCAGGGCTATGGTTACCAAAGTTCTAGCATAATTAGGGTTGTGAATCACTTAAGAGTTCTATTTAGTGAATTCAATTGCAAGAAAGGTTGAATCCTATTCTTTATCCCTTAGTCTCTCAACCTAATTGGATAGATTATCCTTTAATTCTCTCAAACTCAAAGGATAAATTGTTCTTTCAACCCTTTTCTCATGTAAACTAATCTTGTTAGGGAATTTTCCATTATTCCAAAGGTTAAAGTCCTTAGAATTCATGTAAATACTTTCTTTTCCCAACAAACACTTTTCTTTTAGACAGGTGATGTTCTTGGGCTCACTTTTCAAGTTTGCAACCAAGAAAAGCCATTAAATTAAAGAAAGGTTTATACAATATCAGTTATTCATGGAACTCAATTTGATTCACAACCCATAGATGCTTTTCACATTAAGGAACCCATAACCCTAGTTATGTGAACTAGTCACAAAATTCCATAGAAGAAGAAGAAATAATTCTTGTATTATTCATAAATAGATTTAGAATTAACTTACAAAAATCTCAAGAATCATTTCTTGAATCTTCAATAAATAATTAAACAATTAACTTCCCCAAAGATATATTTTAATCCCAAGGTACTAGGTTACAAAGAGTTTTAATAGATGATAAACTTGTAAAAGATAAAAAAAA
>NW_025838123.1:0-1048 GCF_002878395.1 Capsicum annuum | reverse complement strand
ATTATGAAATAGTAATAGTAAAAGAAGGATAGTTACTCGAGCTAAGTATCTAATGTTAATTTGTACATCAAACACTGATTCGAAGTAGCTTACGAGTGAATTCAGAGCATATACCACATGATGATTGAACTAACTCCTAATTCATATACTACACCTCTATTTATATACACACTAGCATTAACCAACTGAATACAAAATATCTGATATGTACAACTGTCAACATGTACAGCTGTCAACTAACCTTCCACTAATTAGTTGTAACAACCTAAAGTAACTGCTGATGATATGGCACAACCTCAAGTTAACTATCTGCAATATCTTTATTATACTCTCTAATATCCCCCTTCAAGCTAGGTGATATGAAAATGTTCTTCATACTTAGCTTGGATATGAGATAGGCATGCTGATTCCTGCATAAGCCTTTGGTGAGAACATCAGCTGGTTTCTCAGATGAGCATAAGTAACGGATAACCACAAGACCACTCAAAACCTTTTCTCTAATAAAGTGGCAGTCAATGTCAATATGCTTGGTCCTTTCATGAAACACGGGATTAGCTGCAATTTGAATGGCAGCTTTGCTATCACAATTCAAGGGAACAGGAAATGTTAAAGGCACATCTAGTGTTGAATAAACCAATGATCCATGTAATTTCTGCAACTGTGGAATCAAGACTTGTATACTCTGCTTTTGCGGAACTTCTTGAGATTGTAGACTGCTTTTTTGATTTCCATGAAAGTAGAGAATTCCCATATTTAATCAAGTATCCAGTGATTGACCTTCTAGTGTTCACACAAGAGCCCAGTCTGCATCACAATAAGCTTCCAAAGAACCAGTAGGCTTTGTTGATAACAAAATTCCCATTCCTGGTGACTGCTTTACATACTTCACTACTCTGATTGCTGCATTTATGTGGGATTCTTTTGGAACTTGTATGAATTGACTTAAACTTTGAACTGCATAAGAGATGTCGGGTCTAGTCAATGTAAGATACAACAATCTCCCAATTAATCTTTGATATTCACCTACATCAATCAAGGGAGGATCGGA
>NW_025838122.1:0-2180 GCF_002878395.1 Capsicum annuum | reverse complement strand
ATAGGTCATCTATTGCAACATATGACCCATCTATTGCAACCAATTAGTTATTTGGTGCATTATGATAAATATCTGTTGCAACATATGACACATCTATTGCAATAGATTAGTTATATGGTGCAACATGATAAATATCTATTACAACAGATTAGTAACCTATTGCAACAGAACCTGAACTCGATTCCAACAAGCGTGTTGTCTGTTGCAATAGGGTAAATATCTATTGTAATATATAGTAACCGTTACAATAGAACCTGAACTCGATTCCAACAGATGCTTCATCTATTGCAACAGGTAAGTCATTTATCGCAATAGGTTAATTATTTGTTGCTACATTCACTCATCTGTTGGAATCAACTTCAAAAGTGCCTTAGTATCTGAACAGGTGCTTCATCTGCTGCAACAGAATTATAGTCTGTTGTAATAAATGATTCACCAGTTACAACAGATGACTCGTCTATTAAAACCAGCTTCAGGAGTGTAACATGAATCCCAATAGGTAAGTAATCTGTTGTGACTGATCACTTATCTGTTGCAACAAGTTACACATCTGTTGGGATTTATGTATAGAAATATGAAATCACTATTAACTTTTTTAACAAATGACTTTATTTAGGTACCACTAATGGAGGATCAATAATAATAGGGGTGAATTGTAATCGTCATTGGATCAAGAAGAGTGATCGATATGTGTGGTGTTGGAAGGAGGGTGAAATTCTAGAGATGATAGCTATGATAGTCCAAAGTGATATTTCGTATAATGATTTTGTGAACTTAATCATCAACTATTATGGACTAAATTATCAACTGAAAGAACTCATCATCAACTACATGCATAGCTCCTTTAAAAATTAGAGGGTACTACTTTTTAAGATAATCGATCAGGCTCGGTTGTGTGCTTATCTGAGTGATTCATCCAGGTCGGTGTTAAGGGTATACGTGATTGAAAAAATGATATAGAATGAGAACCAGAACGTAGAAGAAGAATAACAACAAGACATCTTTGATGACAGGTTGGATGATCTAGACATTAATATTCCAGATAATGATCAATGCCTACGCTCGTTGATGCGACCAATATGGTGGGCAATTTTTCTCGATCGACACAGTCTGATAATTTTAAAGACAACAAAACTGGCTTTTACAATGGAATGTCATTCAAGGACAAGAAAGAGATATCTACCACTTTATTTATTTCTTTCTTGAAAAAAGATTTCAGAATAAAGAAGGTGATTAATTCGAGCAGTGTTTTTTGCTACAAATGTGCTAATCCAAACTCAAGTGGTGGCTGAGAGCAGTGAAGTACGTAAGTTCTGATAGATTCATCATTCACAAATATGAAAAGTATCACACATGTGGTTACGAGCACATCTCGGGCCAAAATCCTCATACCATGGAAAAGGTCCTCGGTGAATATTTTAAGAATAATTACCCAATGGAAAAGGCCCTTCTATAAGGATTGTGGACAATGAACTCCTTACAAAATTGGGTTTACTGGTCAGTTATTGGAAGATATATATGGCCATGGGGATTACCAAGGAGTTGGTTTGGGGGACACACGAGCATAGGTATGCATTCCTGGATGCGTACCGTTACATGATTGAGTCCACAAATTCCAAAAGTAAGATGACACTGCATGTTGATGAAATGGAAGGTTCAAGTACTTTTTTGTATCCTATGGTTCTTGGATCAAGGTTTTCGACATTTGAGAAAAGGTATAGCCATCGACGATACCTTCTTGAGGAGCAAATATAATGGAGTTCTATTAGCGATGGTGGCACAGGATGCGGAGAATCACATCTTCTCTGTTGCTTTTTGTATAGTGGATAAGAAATGTGATGCCTTTTATGGTTTTTTTGAACAACTGTGAAGCTGCATCAAAGATACCTGAGAGTTGTGTTTTGTTTTGGATAGGTATCCAAGTATTCCAAAGATGGGTTCAATTTTCTTCACTTCAGCTTACTTTGGTTGTTGCATCAGGCATCTTGAAAAGAATATTCGGACCAACTATCACAACGAAAGGGTTGTGACCCTTTTTTATAGAGCAGCTAAAACATATAGTAGAGAGGAGTTTTTAGACCATATTAATCAAATAGAGGATATGCATACCAATGACTCAAAACATCTCGTACGTGTCAATTTTGAGTGATGGAGCCAGGCATTCTGTACGGCAGATAGGT
>NW_025838121.1:0-10295 GCF_002878395.1 Capsicum annuum | reverse complement strand
TTTATATGTTTTTGTGAATTCATGATATCATATGAGTTGGAAACATGTAAATTTGGTTGTTCATGATGTATAATTTGATGAATTCACCTATGCTTAAGATGTGCATGTAAGGTGTTTGATAAAATGCCTAAGGAACTAGAAATCATGCAATATAGCTAAATTGTGACTAAGTGAAGGATTTGAGGACAATATGATTTGATTCATTTATTTATTCTTCAGTTCATTTTTAGGAGTTAGTTGGAGACATGTTCCTTCAACTCCTTATTCAGACAGTTTAGAGGCTTTCGGATTTACTTTCAGATTTACGTTCTGATTTAGTTGTTTTGGGTATTTTTGCCCATATGATTGTATTCAGTTGAACCTTATGGCCTTACAATTCCATGTATTCCGCATTATTATATTATGATTTACAGTATACAGGTACAGATATCAGTCATGGGTTAGGTTGTGGTCCCTCGGGGTCATGAGCACCATTTAGCATTCCGGTTCAGCAAATCAGGGTGTTACAATTACAATGTATTATCGGGGTCAACATAATTATTAGAATTGCTTCTCATGTAGTCAATAAATATACCTTCTAGAGCCCTTAGTATCATGACTCATAATATTAACAACAAGAGGGATTTCTAGCATAATCACTAGTTTGGTTGCTAGGCAAAAGTATAACATTAGTAATATCATAGTCCAATGCATATAACATAAATATTACAATGTATTATCGGGGTCAACATAATGTTACATCAAGATCCCACTTCTAATCCTCAATTTTAATAATTAGGCAAACTATGCCCCAAACTAGGCTAAGGTATCTAGTTCAACTTCTAGATGTCAAGTAAGCCATAACCAATCCTAAGATATGAACCTCGCCTAGAAATATGGGCATTAAAGCCAACACTACCAAAATTACGATTTCAAGATCACTAGAGTAGCCCAACTAATGTTAAGCACATTAATAATGATTCCAACACATAAACTATATCCCAAACCTAGCATACTATCATATCCATGCTACAAATTAGCTTAATCTAAGAAAAAGGCAATATGATTCTAAAAGGGTCATAAACATTCCACCTAACGGGTCCAAATCTATCATCTAATTCCCCAAACATTAATAATCAATACAAAACTTTATTATTCATAAAAAAGCCTAACTTTAGTATTAACATGCCATAAATAACATCACATCATCTTCGAAGATGAGTAGGTAGAAGACTACCTCAAAGCCGAACCACAAAACCTCAAATCGCTTACTTAGTGTCCATGTTTACTTCACAATCCAAAAATGCCATCACCCTATAAAAATCATAATATTCTCGTCAATAGAAGTCTAACGATATCCATATTGCACTATTGTGCTTTAGGTCCAAACACACTACCTAAAACCCCAAATCAGTCCAACGTACGCAAATCGCATTTCCGAGGTCAACCCATTGATCATAAATCACCAATGAATCATAACCCTCAATTAATGGGTGCAAACAAATCAAATTTGGGGATAAATAAATCCCTAAGATAAATCAAGATTTTGGGTCAAGAACTAAGAAATTCACCAATAAAGAGAAGAAATCTTACCTTAAACCGGATGATAATCATGATAATGGGTGTTAATCAAGCTCTCAAGATACCCACAAGACTCAATTTTAAGTTATCACACCCTTTTAGGGTTTTAGTCTCTTAATAATGAAGGAAAAATTCCCTAATTCGTGACCTTGGGGTCTATTTATAGACCCCCCAAAGAGATGCGGTATCCCCTGTCAGCAAAGTCAAAAACTTATTTTGACCCTCGAAACTCATTCAGAACCCAAATAACATGATCCAATAGTGAAAATTGAGTGTATACCACATTTAAAATCCATTGGAATCATTAAAACTTTTATCTGAGATCATTTCTTCAAAAAGTAGGGCCAACACCTATAGTTCTATTATTCATAAAAATTCGCTCAATCACCCAAATTAAGTTCGGGAGCCTTGGGACCTAAACCAAGGGTCACCCTAGCCTAAAATCTAAGTTTTAGATACAATGGTAAAGTAGAATTTTCCATCCAAGGTCGTTTTGACCAAATATGGGTTCCACACCCGTATTTTAATTTTTCAAATTTTTGACTAATAGATCGAAATGAACTCGGGTGCATTAGGACCTGAACCAAAGGTCTACAAAGACTAAAATTGATATTTTGGATTTGTTGGCACAGTCAAATTTGCATCCGAGATCATGTCTCTAAAGCTTTTGCCAGTGTCCATTTGGAACTAGCAAAGACTTCAAAACAGGGAATTAACTCTAAAAATCAAATGAATTGCCCGACAACCAAACTATCAGTCCCAGCAAGTCATAAATGACTTGGGGAAGCTATGGAGAAGCCCTTATGGTAAAAATAGCAAAAATATAAAAAATGACCAAAATGATCATTACAACATCCACTACTAAAAGGACTTTCATCCTCGGAAGTCAATGGATAAAAAGAATCTCAAAAGCTCGAAAGAATGAGGTATTGGGCCTGCATGTGCCAAACTTGACTACCTTGGTAACCTTTACAAGGAGTGAACACAGGCAAGGAATTTCACCACAGGTGTCCCTTTTTAAACCTGCACCCTTACTTTGCTTTCCAAATAGCCAAACTCAACTTCAACAGCTAACTAGCCCCCAATTGAATTAAAAAGACTGATGCATGCAAATCTGAGCTACAACATGTTGATACCATTTTGATACCCACACAAATTAAAAAAGGCTCATCCAATCCAAACCAACCCAAGTTGTGACTTATCACTGACTCCTAAATCAAAATATAATCTTCTTCTACCAATACATCTTTGCTATCCATTCTGAACCAGGAGAAAAATCACTTGAGTTTCGCCTGCATAATCTCATTATCGAGAACTCAAAGAACTGAAGATGATCTGTTGAAAGTTCATATGAGAAACATGAAAATAACATCATATGGTGCTATCTACACACACAAATGAAGATAATTAAGGAATGAAAACTATGCCAATGCTGCAACCAGTTCGAATGAAAATCAAACTAAAATCCCAAAATCCAAGGTATAACTATGCGTCATTGAATATTTTTCTCCAGGATGTCCCATTAATTGAGAATAAAGCCATACCAAATCCTTCTCAAGAGTATACTCCCACTAAGATATCATCTAAAATTTCCAAAAAAATTTGGAGACTCTAGGTCAAAGCTAAAAGAACCAATACCGGGTATGTGGGATATATTTGAACACTTATCAACTATAATTTATTCGAAGTCAAAAAGACCCACTAGGCAACCACAGAGTAGGCTCAACTAGCCTATAAATGAAATCTGAACTAAGATAAGTCAAAATGAAAGTTGCACGCAAGCTCTACAACACCAAGCTAAAATCCCAATACCCAGGCCGAATTGCTTGGTTTCAACTACCCAAATCGAACCTAAAGATAGGTAGGCATTCATACTCCAAGTTTATCACAACTTCCAAATCGCCATTCCAAGGCGTTAAGTCAAAACTAAACCAATAAACCTATATCATTACCAACCATTCAAATCCACTGTAGTATCCAAATTTGACATATTTGAGATAAATTATACCAAGTCATAGTCGAGACATATCTGAAGAACAACAATTACCACAGGGATAACTATTAACTAAAACACAAGCAACCAACTCTATATCAGCTATAGAGGACAAAATATAGCCAAATAATAGAATCATCCCACGGTAGAATTGAAACATTGCTTGAGAACAAAATCCTAACATAGGATAGGTCATCAGCTACAAATATAAGAAATCGACTCCATATCCACTAGATGAAATAAACTATTAAAACATACTCAAAACTCCCCAAGACTGCAAACCACACCAGTAAAGGCAAAAACTCTATCAACTAAGAGAAATGCAACTTTAGCGGACAACTAGTTAATTCAACACTCCATCCCGGTAAAGAATCCCCATAGGAACATATCAGCAAGGAGAAACACTTCACCAAGCCTTACTAAGTTAAACAAACTCTGAAATGGGGATTTCCTAAATCCACTTAAGTATCACATCATTGAAGAATAAATATACCAATCTCGAAACCAAGGTCAAAGTCAAGACCACCACCAAAAAAATCAACTAACTCAATATGAAGAACTTTCAATTTGCCAACATGAGAAGCAATCACAGGAAAAGCCACCTACCTCTATCTTTCCAACTCTACTTAAGACTAAACCATATCTAATCAAGAAAGAAGAATCTAATCCCTCATACTAACAACAAAGACAAACCATCATAAGGGAATGAACCCAATAAATCTAAGAGATGAATTCATGACACCTCAATATCAATGTTAAAATCACTATTAGGCTATAAAACAACCATAAAAAAGAATGAATCTATAATGGGTAAAGCTAAAAAATGGGCTATATCAAAAGGGATAGCCGATATGAAATCCTTTAAAAACCAGAAGGCAAGTCTAAGGATCCCAAACTCAAAAACTAGCGATACAACTAAATCAACAACTCTAGATTTATAATAGGACCATAGAATGTCAACTTACCTTCGATATCACAATACATACCCAAATAAATCTAACACAGCTAACCAAGAGGGAAAAGTCAACCTCTCCGCACTATTGGAAAGAAATCATCAAATCGGGCTATATTTACTCAAGCCACCAAATAAGATCACAAAATAAAATTCTAACTAGATAATCACAGTCTAAATAGCTACCCGACAAGGAGAAATTACATCAAGAAATAATATTAAATAATATTTATAACCTTAAGAAGTGGTAGCAATAGCAAAAATAATATTATAATGCCTCGAGTCTGTACCCCAGATGCTACACGGTGCTTAGGACCTTCGAAGGACCATAAGCTAATCCATGATTGATATCTGCTGTGAGCACTGAATTATAATACTAAAATAAATGCAAAATATAGGTTGAAATACCATATGGTTCAGAATCTGAAATACTGATAAAGAATAATATATGTAATAATAACAGTCAAAATTGAATACTATCTGAAAGTCTAGTTTGGAAAGCCTCTAACTGAAATTGTCGGAAATAGAGTTTATGGGACAATCCCCCAACTAACTCCAACTACTGAAATAATAAATAAAAACTCATCCTTGATAGATGAGGATTCACTACTAAATCTGACATGGCAACTGAATCTGAATGTATCTATACGCTGTCAGGAACCTGAGCGTCCGAACCTATGATATAAGACATCATAGCACAAAGAAAGAGCATGAATCAGTACGTGGAATGTACTGGTATATTAGATGAGGTAAGTCTAAATGCAAGGGTTCATATGCATGAACAATAATTGACTGAATGAAATAGAGTAACTGAATATGAGAGTATATGGATAACTGAAATTGCTATAAATACTGAGTATGAAATATTGTGTATATATATATATATACACACCTTAATTGAGCTTTTCTAAAGCTAAGTATTGAGTTCTGATAACTGAGTAACTGATATCTGAAGTTACTAATAATTGAGTTACTGATACTGATTGACTATGTTTGACAATCCTAATTCTGTAGAACTAAACTGAGTTCTAAACTGAGACTAAAACTGAAACTATGAAGGGTAATTATCTAACCGACATGCCCCTTTCTAAATAGATTTGGGGTCCAATCTGTAATCCCTGCTGGAAGGGTGTCAGTACCGTGCGACGGGTAAAGACAAGCTGAAGAGTTACCCTCATCTGTCAGGTACTCTAATGTAAATGGTCGAACACTCAATTGGTAGGTTAAAACACCTCATCAACCCTCAACTGGCTGGTTGATATCTCAACCTACGCAGACCAAGTAGTTCTACAGTGCAAGAATTACTTCTAAGGATCACACCCTTTATTGGCAGGTGAGCCCCCATCTTGGGTTTGCTCGGTTCCGAATCCTACTCCCAATTGAATAGACCATGAACTGATTACTAGACTGTAGAGGATTTGACTGAACTATTACTAATTATGTTGCCTGACTGAACTGGACTGAGTTTACTAAGTTTTGTAACTGACTGAGTTTTACTGATCGTGACATGAATGATACTATTCTGTGGCTACTATAGCTCTAGTTAAATAATAGATTTCGGGTATTGAATACCCCCTGGACTCGATAACATTGAAAGTAAAACATAGAACAATCTTGGAAGGATAATAGCTAGTCACTTAGTCACAATTTATTCATTGTGACATTTCATCAAACACTTGCATGTCATGAACTTGTACACATACTATTATCTCATGATTTTCACTATTCAACTCATATGAGCATTATATCAAACACTTGGATGGCATGAACCTTTGCATATACTATTATGTCATGATTTATACTATTCAACTCACATCTACATTATATCAAACACTTGCATGGCATGGATTATTTCACATAGTGATAGTTAACACATGAATATCATGGATACAAAAATCAATTGTAATTTCAAGGGTTTAACATGCTAATCACATAATTCACCACACATGCTATATTAATTTCATTAAACTTGTAGTAAATCATAGATTGAAACCCAAATCATAACATGAACATGAATACAATCAAATTCAATCGTGAGATTCATGAAAGCAATTAACTTGAAGTTATTAAAGAGGTTCTTGAACTCCAAGGGTGGAAGGAAATGCTTGGATGAACACATACCTTAATTATAAATTTTGTGAATATTGTGGTGAGTTCTTGGGACTTAATTCTTGAGGTTTATTAAACTAGGGCTTGTTCTTGAGAGGATTTTCTGAAAAGTATGAGCAATTATTCTATTTTGGGATTTAATCCTGTGTAATGGACCTCTTGGGTGAAGGAAAATGACCCATTTGCCCTTAAAAATGCGGAATAAAACTATAAAAAATACATGGGCTAGACTTATCAGGGCGCTGTGTGCTCTGAAGCGCCGCTCTAGGAATGGCGCCACGGTCTCCATCACTGGCTCCCCTATCACCAGACTGAGCAGGGCACCACAGGCTAATCGCTCTAAGCTAGTGTTTCTGAGTTCCAAACATGCCCTTATACTAATCAAAAAATTTTGAAACTCACCCGAGATGTATTATTGACTTCCCTAATCATGAATCAACTTAAAAACTAACTTTCCAAGGTTGAGAAGGTCATAAATAAATTCCTCAAAGTTCGAGGTTTAGAAATGACTAAGTCCTAACACTTTGCTGAAATTTTCTATGTCTGGGGACTCTTTTGGCATGCTTTAAAGGACTCAAATGACTAGGATTTTGCGGGTTCTTACAACAGCCCCCTGGGAATATTTGTCCTCAAATGGGACTAACTGAACTAAGATGAACTGCTGAATTGTACTTACTCTGACTTGCATATCTGAAACATGGAATACATGACTAAAACTACTGATAAGCTGAGTTTTCATACTAAACATGCATTTCTAATGCATGAGTACATGGCTAAAATGATTCATGAATTCAAAATTTTCATGAAGATAATATGCAGCGATAATAAATACCAAGTTTTTAACTGTAACTGAACATGGAACTGAGTAAATCCAAGGAAGACTGTTACCATAAGTTGAGTTTGAGTTTGCGGAGAAGAGGTGAGGATACTTGGTTTGCATATCTGCCTCTGCTTTCCAAGTAGCTCCCTCAACTGCCTGACTCCACCGAAGAACTTTGACCAAAGGAACTTCTTTATTCCTTCGTCTTCCAATCTGACGATCAAGGATTTCTACTGGGATTTCCTCACAAGAGAGATAGCTCTAAATATCTGATCTCTCTTTAGGGACTACAACTGATGTGTCTCCAATAAACTTCTTTAGCAAGGATACATGAAACAATGGGTGTACCAAAGCTAACTCTAAAGGAAACTCAAGCTCTTAAGCTACCTTTCCCAAATGGCTAAGAATTCGATAATGATCTATATATCGGGGACTGAGCTTCCCTTTCTTGACTAACCTTTTCATTCCCTTCATAGGAGTGATTTTCAAGTACACTTAATCCCCAATCTCAAACTTGAGATCCTTTCTTCACACATCTTCATATGATTTCTGTCGGCTCTGGGCTGTCTTAAGCCTCTCTCTGATTAACTACACCTTCTCTATGGCATCAAACACTATGTGAGGCCCCACTACTATGGCCTCACGTACTTTGATCCAACCAATGGGAGACCTACATCTCTTACTATAAAGAGCCTCAAATGGAGCCATTTGAATGCGGGAGTGATAACTGTTATTATACGTAAACTCAATCAAGGGAAAGTGGTCTTCCAACTACCCTTAAAATCTACAACATAGGCTCTTAACATATCTTCTAAATTCTGAATGGTCCTTTCTGCTTGACCTTCTATCAGAGAGTGGAATGTTGTACTAAGATAAACTTGGGTACCAAGATCCTTTTGGAATGCTTTCCAGAAATGAGAGGTAAATTGAGTACCAATATCTGAAATGATGGACAACAGAACTCCGTGCAATCTGACCAACTCTCTCACATAGAGCTTGGCATAGTCCTCGACTGAATAAGAAGTATAAACTGGTAAGAAATAGGTAGATTTAGTCATCCTATCTACAATGACCCAAATCAAATCATGCTGATGATGAGTATGAGGCAAACTCATCACAAAGTCCATGTCTACTTCTTCTCATTTCCATATAGGAATACTGAACTCCTGCATGGACCCACTAGGCTTCTGGTGCTCAAACTTAATCTGCTGACATGTGGATCACTTAGCTACAAATTTTAAAACATCTTTCTTTATCCTATTCCACCAATAGATCTCCCACAAATTGTGGTACATCTTAGTGGCCCCTGGATGAATTTAGCAATGTGCACCCTGTTCTTCTACAAGAATCTGCTACCTCAAGTCATCTACACCTAGCACACATAGGCAACCTTGGCAACACAATACACCATCTCCCCCTTAGGAGAAAACCTCTACTTTCTGATCTCTAACTGACTCTTTTAAAATAACTAGGCTGGGATCTCTGTCCTGATTTTCCTTCACCTTGGAAACTAAAGATGATTCTGAACTATTCTGAACCCACACACTACCCTCTGCTTAATTGACCAAATGAATGCCTAGTCGGGCAAGCTGATGAACTTCCTACGCTAACTTTTTCTTACCACTCTCAACATGACTAACACTACCCATAGACAGTCTACTGAGAGCACCAACCACTATATTGGCCTTGCTCGGATGGTACAGAACACTCATATCATAATGTTTCAAAAGTTCTAACCACCTTCTTTGAAGCAAATTTAAATCTTTCAAAGAGAATACATACTGTAACCTTTTGTGATCTCCCATTGCCCTGAAAATAACAGGGAAAATCCCCAAAATAGATTGATCAACAATTGCACAGAAAATCTGATAGATATTTTAAAATATTTAATTGAATATTTTATAATTTAATTTTAAAAAAATAAATATATTAATAATCTTTTAACCAATGAGAAAAAAAAGCATGTGGACCACACTTTGCTCACTTGGCCAATAAGTAACCAAGTATGTGTTTACTTGGGGGACCAAATAAATCGTGTGCTTATCGCCCCAAGTAAAACACACAACATTATTTTTAATCATAGCCTCCACCTACTTGGAATGACTATAAATAGCAATATCATTTTCTACAATAGACAATCTAACATCTATATTTGTCCTTCCCTTCTCTGCCTAATATTTCTTACTTTGCTTTAATTTGCTTTTATTTTGTTTAAATAATAATTTTATTATTTTTTTCTAAGTTTAAATTTGTTAATTTATAATTAATTTTGTTGATTCCTGTATTCACTAATTAATTAGCAAAAATTTATTTAATTTTGGATATCCTCTAATTAATCAGGGAAGTACTTGTTTAATCCTGAATAAACATTTCACATGGCAAAAATAGTTCATATGCTAGTGCCTAGCACGACACAAGTATATTTATATATTACTCCCTCCGTCCCAAATTATGTGTTATCATTTCCTTTTTAGTCCGTCCTAAACTAAGTGTTGCCTTTCCTTATTAGGCAACTTTTTAAAGACACAATTACCCTTTTACTCTTATTGGTCCCACTTAATTAAAAAAAATATATTGACACATTTTTTGATAAAGGATAATTTGATAAAATTTACCAAGTCTTCCCTTTTTTCTTAAACTCCGTGCCCGATCAAATGACGACACATAAAATAGGACAAAGAGAGTATATAATTATTTATTTAATACAATATTATAGTAGCTAGTTAATTATTATTATTATTGTTGTTGTTGTTGTTGTTGTTATTACTGTAACTTGTTGATACTATTATATAAGAAATATTATCATTATTGCAGCTTATTAATATTGAATTTCATAATTGATGTTAAAATTTATTATTGTT
>NW_025838120.1:0-3807 GCF_002878395.1 Capsicum annuum | reverse complement strand
CGTTATGTGTGGAAAGAAGTGCACATATCCAACTGTTGCAGTCACAGGCCTAGCAACACATGATTTTGGAATCCTAGAGGAAGCAACTGTAAACCACAAGAACCCAAGACCACTTGGGTCCCTAAAGAAAAGAATTCTTCTTATCATGAAAGAAACAAGGCCCTATAAACTTTAAAAAGGGAATATGAGGGATAGATAAAGGATATTCCAGATGCATAACTGGAACGAAAGAAATTTCTTCTTCATGAAAGAACATAGATGGAGAATTAGTTAGATGCAGTGACAACACTAGAGACAATGTAATCAAAATTGGTTCAGTAAAGCTCTGCTTCTAATGAGAATATACGGAAGTATATCTGATAGACGGATTCAAGTATAACTCACTCAATATCAGCCAGCTGTGTAATGCCTTGTTTTAAATATCTTCAAAATTGAAAGACTGTCTTTCAAACATGACAAAAATAACATATCTCTCATCGGTGAATGACAAGAATGGTTCAGTGGAATGAAAGAATTAGTCATTTAATGAAATTACCAGGACCCTTTGACATGACCCGAATAATGGCCATGTCATAATGGGCAATCCCAAGCCCAATAAGGACAGGGAAACACCCCCGTTACCGAACCCAACCACCAAATACAACCTTGATTCTACTGAAGTATGAACATATAAAAAGATAGTGTATCAAAACATATGGTGGCTCTGGGACAAGTCTATAATCGAGACCAACCCAATCAAGTCCAATCACCTAATAACCAACCAAACTAATGTGAAAGATATAAAACTAATTACCATAATGATAATCCAATATATGTATGAATGACATAAACCATTAATACCATACCCAAGTCCATAGTTATCCATACAAAGCCCCTAGACCAACCAAAGAGTAATCAGTTGGGATATGCCTCCAACCATAGCCAAAAACCAAAGTATATGTAAGACAAGAATTATGTAAAGTAAACCATGAGATGAAATAGATGCCTTCCGAACTACAGAATTTCACCACTTTAATACAACATTGATTATAGTCGAATCCGATCACTAAGCAAGAGGAGCAGAATGGTCGGTTCCTGCTAACGTGTGTATACAACCTCCAGTGGATGGGTTAGTGGGTGAACACTAGTATGCACAGAGGATAAGGATAAAATAATGCCAACCAGTGAAAAACTAAGTAAGATAACCAATGTACCTAAACCATACATACATATATATATAACCATACCGGAAAAGAGAACCAGGATTCACATGCCTTTAAAATCATTACCTGGGTTGTGTAGCTTTGCCGTCCTAACCACCCACGGGCCATATGGGTTCAGCCTCCCTTTTAAAGGCGTCCTAGTACTTGTAGCCACACGACCAGGCAATGTACCATTAGATGACTAGTACATCCCCCCAATATAAAATGTGACACACATAAATGGTCATCAAGACCCCTCATATCAACTAATATGAGTTTCTGATTTTGGTCCGCCAGAACCGCTACCTTCTATGGCTTAGCTATACATCCTGCCACTAATGCCTAATTAAAACCATGTCCAAATAATCCTATTACGATTTATCAACCAATGTTATTTAATAACCAGTGGTATCGTCATACCGCACATACTTGCAAATATTTATCCATAGCCAAACCATTTAGGTTAAGGGGACTTTCAAGTGTCATTCCCTATACAATATTAAACCAATTGGGGGACTTCCATATTCCCCAAAAGCATAACCATTTATCCTTTTCCTTATCCAAACTATTTAAACTGATTTCGTTAATGCATTCACTTGAGAGATTTCCTTGTATCCCGCAAGTTTATTCAAATAGATCAATAATGACCAACAAAACCTTTACCCTTTAAACCATGCCTAAAATTTTAATAATTTATATCATTTAAACCATTAAAACCATACAAAACCTTTACCCTTTAAACCAAGCCAAAAATTTAAAGAATTTATATAATTTAAACCATTAAAACCATGCAAATCCATACAAAACCATTTAAAGTTCCCTTACAAAACCAAACCATGCAAGGGTTCCAATGAAAGTTCAACAATATTGTAAAAAAATTATTTGAGGAATTTTATAGAACATGTTGACAGCACACCTTTGACAAGACCAAAAACAATGCGTAAATCATCAAAATTAGGGTTATTTAATACACATTAGTTAAACCATAACAAACAACCAACCACATATGCAAGCCATTACAAAAAACATGTAAAATCATAGTTTAAACCAATATAAAACCATATGCATAATGACCCATAACAATATTTTGAAATCAACCATTATAGATTCATAAACCAACTTTTAAAACACAATACACATGGCTTTATTTTGATATACAAATGAGGGAAGGAGTACATTCCCAATACATATAGATTGACGAAAGAAATATTTGCCTTTGAGCCTTTCGAAGAACATATGAACAAACCCTAGCCTCCAATCTTCTAGGAGAGTGTTTGTGAAAGTATTTGATGTGTTATGATCCTTTAATAAGTGTTATGGAAGGTCATATTGGTTTATATAATGTGATTACATAAGGATTTAGGAGTAGGAAATATCCAAACAACCCTTGACTTAAAAATTCAAACAATTCACACCCAGGGGTATGACTCACCTTACCATTCATATCCAAGGGTACGAGTGACACCACAACTCTTACCCAACCTTAACAAGACCTTAAATAATGGTTTTCTTAGGTACGAGTGATGACCTCAATCATATTCCCTAACTATATGGTGGACAAATTACACTAAACAACCAAACATGCATTGTACAACTTGTCCTATACCCCTCATAAGATCAGATACGACTCTTACCAATATGAGTCGTACCTTGAGCAGTAGAAAAGCCTCCCATACTTCCTAGGGTATGAGGGAGTCACCTGGACACCCTACGGCTCATATCTAATGGGTACATGTGACTCCTTTGAGTCCTATCGGGAAAAAGATATCCAAAATAAATGAAATTTTCAACGTCCTGTTTTTGGGATATTTTAGGCTCCCTCACTAGGAACATTCATTCTTGAATGACACGTAAGAGTAAGGATAGGAAAGAGGTAACACATTAAGACAGATAAAACTATCCCCTAATAAAAATAGAGGACAAGGACAAAAACTAAGATGAGAAGATCACCACATATCCCAAGAACGATGTACACACAAACACGGTTATTCCAACCTCTAATAAAGTTAGGAAAAGAAGATGAAAGAGGAACCATTCCTCACCGTTAACCATGTTTGAAAACAAGGATGTGTTGAAGAACACACACCTTACGCATGAATTTTTCCCGAGAAAGAGACCAATGCAGATCCTTGGACTACATGTCCTCTTCAGTGTCCCAAATGGCTTTTCCAATGCCATACCTTTTGTTCTCAACCAGCAAACTTACCAATACAAGATCCTTCAGGATATAACAATCTGAGATACCAATACCAACCAAAGGAACCAACAAACCAAGGACCATCCCCCTCACCTCACAGATCACCGGATTAATGGACTCATGCTATATAGCGAGTCCAATAATATCTAGTGTTTACCAAGATACACCACTAAGAAAGATGGAGTCTAACTATACACCACAAATTCCAGGTTTAAGCCTATCCAAAGTACAAAGGAGTTAACTTAAGCCACCAGACTCTACTCCTTATATTTATCTTGAAAAACTATTTTGCTTTTGTCACCGTTATAATATGGAAACTATGAGTAAAGGACATGAGAAAATCCATATCCAACCATTTATAATCAAAATCTCCAACCTATATTTGAACTCCAAAATCATGCAACAATGAAACATTGAAACATTCATAAA
>NW_025838119.1:0-2005 GCF_002878395.1 Capsicum annuum | reverse complement strand
CAAGTTGTAGTGCATATACCATATTTAGTCAGTCCGTAGCTTCCAGACAGCAGGTGATGATTCCTTTTGATTCAAGGGCTCGAGTCAGTTATACAGCTTGAGAAGTGTTGTATTTTCTTTATTCTGTCGTATTGAGTTGGGATAGTTAGGAGTCATGACCCGGCTACCTATAGTCAGTACTAGTAGAGGCTTCATAGACAGTCAGTAGTGTTAATGTATTTTTTTTTCAATTTTGTTATCAAAACCAGAGTTGTAATCTTGTAAATTTAGATTTTTTTTGATCGAGTTTGGAGAAGTTTTATGTTTCCACTGATTTTGTTCAGATTTATGTATTTTTTTCAGTTGCTTGTAAGTATGTCAGTAGAAGGGTTAGCTTGGGATCACTTATGACCCTAAGCACCGTGTGACGTCTCGGGACCCATTTTTGGGGCGTTACACTAGGGGTGATAGATTTCAGAATGAGACTATTTGGAAGAATGTTGGAGTGGCTTTGGTGGAGGACAAGATGCGAGAAGTTTGTTTGAGATAGTTCATACATATGATGAGGAGGGGAACGGATGCCCCTATTCGTAGGTGTGAGAGGCTAGCTTTGGATGGTTTCAGGAGGGGTAGGGGTAGGCCAAAAAAATACTGGAGAGAGGTGATTAGGCATGACATGGAGCAGTTACAGCTTACTGAGGAGATGACCCTAGATTGGAATATCTGAAGGACACGAATTAGGATAGAAGGCTAGTGCCAGTTTCGATCGTACGGTATTACTTGGTAGGTGTATTAGTTTTCTTATGCCATCTTGTTTCATGCTTTATTATAAATTTGTTTACTATTCTTTATTTACTATTCCTTGTGGGTGTTCTATTTATGTTATTTCATCTTGTTCCATGCTTTATTACGGATTTGTTTATTATTCTTTGTCTTGAGCCGGGGGTCAATCGGAAACAACCTTTCTACTTATCTGGAGGTAGTGGTATGGACTGCATACATCTTACCCTTCCTAAACCCCACTATGTGAGAATGCACTGGGTTTGTTGTTGTTGTTGAAATTATAGGATGTATTCTGCAGCTTGCGTATGGTGTTGTTGACTATGAAAATGACAATTCGTGGATTTGGTTTTTCAAGCAGTTTAGAATTTCTTTCGGAGAGTGCAGCAGTATGTGTGTGGTGTTCGACCATCATCAAAGCATAATAAAGGTTGTCAGTGTTGTATATATAAATGTTCCGCACCTTGCATGTATTTGGCACTTGTGGAAAACGTGTTCACAAACTTCAAGAAGAGTAAAAATAGACTTGACAATATTTTCTATGATATGGCTAAGGCATATACTGAAACAATGATTTTGAATTTTTTTGGAATCAAGTTGGCAAGATTGATTTGAGGGCAAAGACTTATCTTGAGGATGCTGGATTTGAAAAGTGGGCACGCGTGTATGCACCTATTAACCAAGGTAGAATGATGAATTCAAATATAGGAGAGTGTATAAATGAAAAACTCAAGCTAGCATGTGATTTGCCGATAATTGAATTTCTGGAACAGGCTAGAAAATTATTTGGAAAGTAAAATTGCAAGAATAGAGAAAGATCATCGCATTCAAACACATCACTAGGTAGTAGATTCGAAGGAATTATTCAGCTAAATACTTCAAAAATTTTGCAGCTGAAGGTTAGTTTAGATGTTTACTTTTATTTTTAATAACATGTAATGTTTGTTTGATATTACAGGACACTGTTTAATTAATGAAATTGTTTTGAAACAATTCTCAGTAAATTCATCAATTAAGTTTTTTAAAGAGATACAAAAAGCTTATAAAGAATATCTATATGTATCTATGTGTTAACATATTATGATAAATTAACATATAATGATAAATCTTGTAGGTTAGTGCGTTATCAGTATACGTGTATTCTATTTATGATGGCGGTAGAAAGTACATAGTATGTCTTGACATGAGGACTTGTAGTTGCGGAAGATTCCAATTGGACAAGATAACATATCAATATGCGATAGCA
>NW_025838118.1:0-1072 GCF_002878395.1 Capsicum annuum | reverse complement strand
TACTGCTTTTAGAACACTCATTTTCTTCTTACTTTATGGGATGACTTCGGAGAAATTGAAGAATCTGAATTGCAGGCTAAAATGAAAAAGAAAGAGTGCCCAGTCATCCTTGGAAGGTACATAGAAGTTTCTTCTTATCAGAGTATAAACATATAAACATATACCAGTTAAAGGTGCTTATACAAAACACAATATTATATAGTATGTGTAGATTTATAACTGTTGACCAAATTCAACACAACGATAAGCATTGATCCTTCCTACCTACAGGCATTGTGCTCCTCAACTGGTAAGAAGTTGTCATATTTCTTCTTCAGCTTTAACATGTCCTTAAAGAGCATAAAGGATAATTATTTTGTTCGATGATAGGATCAAATCAAATAAAGGTACTATTTTAAGTCGTGCATTGGGTATGCTTCTAAGCGGCGCATCAAAAAGCTTCTCGGATCCTCATTCTTCCTCTGATTTCCAATCAAGTTACCTACATTGCAGAAATAACCTCACAAACTTTCATAAGTTTTTGACTTTTCTGCACCTACTCAGTTTACTCATAAAGTGGACTAAACATATACATACTTCTGTTCTCCTTAAGAGGTTAGAGTTTTCAATGTTGAGGCGATAATGTCAATATCAAATGACTTTCAAAATTTTTTTGTGATAGAATGTTCAGGCTGCAAATAAAAAATGCACAAAATACTGAAAGCCATTTGATTATCCAAAGTGTGAGCAGAAGATGACATTTGTGCCTTGGTATTATGTTTGTTCAATACACATAAATTCTACTTATGCAAAACACATATGTACCTCCAACATTTCAAATATTAACTTACTATGCTTGGAGGTGTATGTTTCAACTTGATCTTATCAATGACAGTGACTCGATAATGACATTGATATCTGGTGCATTGGATGAAAAAAATGCTCTCTCTGACAGCATAAAATATACTCAACACAACCTGTGTCAAGATGAGGCTTTATTAATGTGTATCTTTAATTTTGTTGATTCAACCTTATCCCTCACGCATACTTTAAATCTTAGAACTGTCTCATGTTTACAACTCCATCTCCTTCA
>NW_025838117.1:0-2826 GCF_002878395.1 Capsicum annuum | reverse complement strand
TCTGATGGTGACTTTATTATTGTGTTGCTTTATGTTGATGACATGCTTGTTGTTGGTCATAATGCTTGCAGGATTCAAAAGTTGAAGCAAGAGTTGAGTAAGTCTTTTTCTATGAAAGACTTAGGACCAGCAAAATAGATTCTTGGCATGCAGATTGTCCGTGACAAAAAGGCCAAGAAGTTGTGGTTATCACAAGAGAAGTATATTCAGAAAGTAATTTGAAGGTTTAACATGGACAAGGCTAAGGTTGTCAGTACACCTTTAGTTATGCATTTCAAGTTGAGCACGAAGCAGTGTCCTTCCAGTGATGATGAGAAGGAGGATATAAAGAAAGTTTTTTATGCTTCAGCTATTGGTAGTTTGATGTATGGCAATGGTTTGCACAAGATCGGATATTGCTTATGTTGTTTGTGTTGTTAGTCGTTTTCTTTCTAATTCGGGAAGAGAACATTGGAATACTGTGAAGTGGATTATGAGATATCTTTGTAGCACTTCTAGTTTGAGTTTGTGTTTTGGTACAGGAAAGCCTAGTCTTTGTGGTTATACTGATTCAGATATGGCCAGTGATGTTAAAACTTGCAAGTCTACTTCAGGGTATTTGGTTACTTTTGCAAGGGGAGTTGTGTCTCGGCAATCTAGGTTGCAAAAATGTGTTGCTCTATCTACTACAAAAGCTGAGCTTATTGCTGCCGTTGAAGCTTGTAAATAATTACTTTGGATGAAGAGATTCTTGGGGGAACTTGGTTGTGCTCAAGAGAGGTATGTGCTTCATTGCGACAATCAAAGTGCCATACATCTTGGCAAGAATTCTACATTTCATGATCGGTCTAAACACATTGATGTGAGATACCATTGGATTGGGGATGTGTTAGATTCTAAATTGCTTGAACTTGAGAAGATTCATACGGATGATAATGGTTCCGACATGATGACTAAAGTTTTGCCAAGAGGGAAGTTTGAAGATTGTTTCATGATCACCGGGATGGCGGTCTCCTCCACATAGTTGGGAGGTGGAGAATTGTTGGGTTATTGAGTCTTTTTTCCTTTCCTATGTGGATAAATGAAGCCCAATTTAGACCAACCCACTTTTGACCATAGGCCCATTACTATGGGGCATATATATTGATCTTTTTAGGTCTTATTCACCATCACAAAAAGAGAGTTTTCAGCAGCCCAAGAGAGAAGAACAAAACCGATTTTCGTACCTAAATTTCAGCCACAACTGTCAACTTCAAATTGTGATTCCTGCTTCGTTTCTTGTCCGATTAAACTGATTTTTTGATTTATTGTTCCTATCATATCAATCTTTGATTAGGAACTAACGGAGCTTGGTTTGGTGGCCTGTAGGTCCTGTTCTTCATTCCCAAATAGTAGTTGTATTTTTGTGCTTTCACTCCTTTATTTCTCTAGTGTTTGTTGCTGTGGATTATGTATTGTTTCTTGTTGTTTGACACTTTTTTGGTGGCAATTTTGGAGGATAATATTGTAACTCTTTGCTGATTATAGTGGAGGTTTTGATCCCATGAATTTTTACTCTTCACACTGAAGGATTTTCCACGTAAATCTTGTGTCTCGTGTGATTGCCTTTATTCTTGTATTATTTTATTTGGTTGAGTTGTTTGCTGTATATTACTCTATTTTGCTTGGATTTATTTGTCTCATCTTGGTGCAAGTTGAAAGGAAAAGTTTAGTCTTGGGTATTTTTCGCTGTTACCCTGTCGGGCTCTTTGATTGTGTGCCCGTCTTTCCTAACAAAAAGAACTAATTTTGACCTCTCAAAAGTCTTTTTTTTAAAACATGATTAGTACTATTATATATTATAATAGTATAGAGAGGTATTTAGAGGCATTATTACAAGTACAACTGTCAGTAGTACGAGTTGCAGTGGCGACCGCGTTGGAAAACATTGAATGACATAAAGCAGGGAAGTGAGATGGGACATATCGGTACTAAATCCTTCCCTATCTTGTTTCAAGAGCTCTAGTACAAAGGGAGGAGTTTCAAACAAAAAGATGATGTCACTTTCGTAATTGAAGAATCAAAATTTGCCAAACTATTAGTTACCATGTTAAACTCCCTTTACATATGGTAGATAGGTGGATCATGAAGTAATTTTAGCAGGGACCTGTAGTCATTAATTTTGTGTGAGTAAACAGAAAGTGGATCAAATAATATGCTTACTACGATCCACTACTACGCAAAGAGAAATATAGTCGTGTCGATGTGCCACCTGAAGCCCTTGTAGTGGTGACCTCTCAAAAGCTAGTTTGACCATTAGTCATTATTTAAGGTATTTATCACCGTGAAATTCGTAACAAGATTAATGAAAATAGAGAGATTCAGAACTCTTCATACTATAGTTTTTTGAATAGTTTGGTTCAAAACTGGGTTATCCTAAAAGATTTTGGTTAGACAGTATCATAATTTTTCAGTATATACATTTTGTTCTAGTTTTAATTAACACCTATAATCAAGAATTGAATAAATTTAAACTCAAATATTACTATCCTTTTATATAAGTCAACAAGGGCTGGACTATCATAGCATAGAATTACGTACATCATGCTTCATAGAATATACAAAGGAGATTTTCAATTTATTACTTTTTCTGGCCCTTTTAATTGGTGGTTAGGCACGTGAAAAGGCTTTACATCCACGTGTTGATCATCAACTACTTACTATATATTAAAGAATGCAACCAAAGTTTCTCTTACTTTATATGTATCGACTACTCTCTTTTACAACATCCTTACTTTGAACATTGAAATTGCTGAGACTCGGTCACTTTGAAGGTTCAATTTGATTTTACTATACTCACGCTATTTG
>NW_025838116.1:0-1479 GCF_002878395.1 Capsicum annuum | reverse complement strand
AGCTCAAAAATGTGGGGTGTTACGTTGAATCACAATAGTGTAGGCTTGACAACATATAATGAATAATTACATTGTTATATTCATACATATAATAACAATAATTAAAAAACAAAGAAATAAAACCAAGATTCAATTGAGGAAGTCGCAACCTCACAATTTAAGAACTAATATATTGTAATATCAATTTCTCTGATTAGAATTTGAGTCACTCACTTTGGACCTAGTCGTGACAAGTATCTCAAGACCACCGAGGGCTGGAGACCACCCCCAAAGCCTACGCAAAAGAAAATACAAAACAAAAAGTGGAAGATAACCAGAATATAAAGATAAAATAGTAAATTAACTCAAAAGTAAGCTCTAAGATTCAATAACAATCATTCCCACATTTTTCCACAAAAGACTCTAACAAAAAAAAAAACAAATGCCAAACTAAGTAGGGACATGCCCCCAATTTTAACCAAAAAGGAATCCAAAAGTAACATTCTAAGAAATATAATGAAACTAAAAAGTAACGGGCCTTCCGAAAGATGGAGGCTCACCACTTCAAGTAGACCGACTAATGAAAATCGATCATCTAACACTACATAAGTTAACAAAGAAACCCTAAGACCCTACATCATGAAAGGATATAGCATCTGGGGATGGTTGACTGGGTGATCGCTAGCATGTAACCATGTAACTCAAAAAAGGGATAAAAAATGCCATTCTAAAATCAATCAAAACTTGTCTCAATGTACATGTTCGCATACATGTATATATATATATATATATATGTTCAAAATGTCAGGATAGGGTACTGGGTTTAAGCATGAGATTTAAATCATTAATCTGACTGCAGAGCTCTGTCCATCCTAAAGACACCCATGATCTATATGGGTTTGGCTCCCTCCATCGTAACCATCTCAATGCATGTAGCCACATGAACCATAGATATCCAAGGAGCGCCATCGAATTTCTCCACCCCACATCATTCCAAGATACATATATACGTATAAACTATGAAATATGCAAACGGTCACCATGAACCCTACACCGGCAGATGTGATTCCAGTAATGGTCCCCTCGGGACCTCCATCTTCACGGTGAGCTACAAACCCCCCCCTTTAAACCCAATTAAAATATTTGCACCTAACCCATCCATTAAACCAAGAATCATCCATTATGGAAATTACCCTTGGTATCGTCATACATATTATTCTTGTAAGTTTATAGAATTTTGTCATTCAAATTATCCAACAACCTGGGAGAATCAACGACCCCTAAGATTCAGTTCAAAAACCATGTTATGAACACCAAAGCCTTTCCAAAAACATTTTTATTCCATTTACCTTTTACGGAATGCAATAGTTTCAAAGTGGGTTAAATTATGCATATATCCATGTTTCAAAACCAATTTACAAAGTGGGTTAGGATTAATACCAATTCTAAAACCGAATTCCACAAAATATTGGGGGGAGGAAATGCCACGACCCTTTTTCA
>NW_025838115.1:0-3935 GCF_002878395.1 Capsicum annuum | reverse complement strand
GTGACTCGTATGGTGGTCAGTGTTTGATCCTCCTGGTAATTCATTCTGCCAGAGATACGGATCATAGGTATGAATCATATACTAAGGTTACGACTTGGTTAGATGAGTCATATACTGTCCAGTGTCTCATCCAAGGATAAGGCATGGGTACTACTAGTGGGAAACAATCGTAAGGAAGGGTACGAGTCGTAAGAGAGTCAGTCGTATCCCTGTGATGGGTTTTTAAGGAACTTAAGTGGGGGTATTCTGGATATTTACCTACTTACCCTAATTATGACCCACGATTTCTAATACACTTAGGAGGTTATTTACCCTATTATTCTATTCATTACCACATAGAAAACTATTCCTAAACATTCAACAATTCTCTCAAGAGCTTTTAGGGTAAGAGAGCTAGGGTTTTAACTTGGGGATTGCTTTGGGCTTGCTTTGGTGATTTTCTTCCATCATCTTTCTCGGTTTAAGGCATGTGTCTCTTCCCTACTTACTATTTCTAAAAAGGCATGAATTTTATGGATGTTTTCATGGTTTCAATATTGCATGGTTTATGGTTTTCAACTATTAATTGGGAGTTTTGTTTATAATGGCTTGGTAATGGTTTCCTATGGTTTAGTTATGCTTTTATATGCATCAATGATGGTTTTGGGCAATTGGATTGCATGGTAATGGTTTAATGGTCTTTGGAATTGGTTTCGATTATGTTATGCCCCCAAGGTGTTTGATAAAATACTTATAAAGATATGTTCATTGCATTGACTTTTTTAAATGGAACTCTTGCTTGTTTTCAGCTTATGCATAAAATTATAAATGGTTTAAATGATTTACAAAGGTTAAAGGCTAATTGGTTATGCTTGTGGAGAATATGATAGTCTCCCAAGAGGTTAATATGGTACACAGAAAGGGCACTTGAGAGTCCCCTTAACCTAAATAGTTTGGCTATGGATAAATCTTGCAAGTATAGTTGGTATGACGATACCACTAATACTTGGCCTTGGTTAATAAATGTTAATTGGATTGGTTTGGACATGTTCTTAATTTAGGAATTAATGGTGGGATGTGTAACTAAGCCGTGGAAGGTGGAGGTTCTAGAGGGACCGAAATTGAAAACTTATATTTGTCGATATGAGGGGTATTCGATGACCATGTGTGAGTTTCACGTTTTATATTGGAGGGATGTACTAGTCATCCCACAGGATATTTCCTTATTGTGCCGCTACCGCACTGGGACTCTTTTAGCAGGGGGAGTTAAACCCATACGGCCCATGGGTGTGGTTAGACGATAAGGTTATACATCCCAAGTAAAGGTTTTAAATGCATGTTAAACATAGATTCCCTTTCCCGACCCTTATATATATGTATGGTTGTATACATAATGGATGGTTTTACTTGGTTATTTAAATGGTATTACTTTATCCTTATCCTGAGATACATGCTAGCGGTCACTCACTAACCCATTTGCTGGCGGTTGTATACCCACGCTATGCAGGAATCGACCGTTCGACTCCTCCTACATAGGGATTGACTCGGTGACATTATTTGGATTGAAATGGTGAGCTTCCATCTTTCCGAAAGGCTCCATTTTATAATATGGATACTTGTAGACACTTTTCTTTTGTTTTGGATATTGGTTTTGGTCATAGTTAGGGGCATGTCCCAATCGGATATTTGTATTCTTTTGGATAGAGGCTTATGGTATTTCTGGGGGTTGGTATGGGCGGGATCGATATTTCTGTCGGCCTTACCATTGGCATAGTATTGGACCAATATCATTGGACAATATTGTTGGTTGTTCCATCTTATTACATTTTGGGACTGATTATTATATTATTTTTTAATATTTTCTTTGGTTTGGTATGGTATAAATGGTTGGGTTTGGTACGGTTTGACTCGATTGGGTAGGTCACGGTCGTGGTCCATCCCAAAGTCTTGATGTAAACAATAACGCTATCTAGTTATATGTTTGAAATTTAGCTCATTTAAGGCTGTGAAAGGTGGTTGGGTTGGGTTAAAGGGCAGTCCCCGATCCTTGTTGGACTTGGGATGCCCATTACGTCTAGGCCCTGGTTTGGGTCATGACAACAGCTGGGTTATAGCACTAGTAATGTCAAACTTCACATTGAGGGATAGAGGTGAAGGAATTATCACTTCTGTCTCAACTGGTTCAACATATCCCATATCCTCGTCGTTTTCCTCTTATGGTTGTAGAGGCTGATATGCAGGGATCACTAGAACTCTTTCTCTCTGAACTCTATCACTCACTTATCTTGGCTTGACTAGTTCTCTATTCTGAGCTCTCTAAGCCTCTTCAGCTAACCTAGCCTCTTCAATTTCTCGCCTCTCTCGTTCTAAAAGTTGTTGCGTTTGTATATATGCAACATTCTGTGGATCAAGTGGATTAAACGGGATTACCGTATTTGGATCAATAGGTGGAGGGTCTTAAACCCTAGCAGGAACACCATCACGAACTTGTTCTGTCATTTTCGTGGTGTTTGAAGAATTGTTTCTGGCTTTGGATCAAAATGGAGTAAGGGATTTTCTCTTCTCCTAGTGTTTGATATACATCGGCATATGCCAAATCAAAAATAGAAAATAAAACCTGTGAACTTCACCAAAATCAATCAATAAATTACACCATCTTCCCCAGCAATAGCGCCAAAATTTGATGTCTCCTAAAATTAACCTCCAAAAGAAGTATGTTGTGGTCGATGCCAAATATAATAACCCAACTAGGTTGGGGTCGATTCCACAGGGAAGATGCTGAACAGATGCTTGGTTTGATGTAATTCACGAGTAATACAGAAAAGTAAATGGGGTGATTTTAGTATCAATCTCAAGTAGTAACCAAATCTTGAGTGCTTTTGAGTTGTAAACAATAGAAGACGAACAATGCTTGTATTCCCCCTGGCTTCTTAACTTCATAAATTTCTCGTGATCAACCCAACTATTCTGATGCTTTGCATGTAAAGTCTACAATATATGTATTATCAACCGTCTTGTGAACGTGATGATAAATCTCACCCTTTACCGATTCTGTCTTAGGGCATCACCTTGTTGCTCCTTGTTACGACCTCAGTTCACTATCACCTTTTGAGTTTAAGTGATTAGATGAGATAGCGATAATTATAAGGTGGATGTGAATCTTAAATTACTGTCTTAATCTTCTTTTCCTAATCACAAACTTCCTTGTGAAGACATTTGCAAATACAAACTATCTCAAATGTCTGCAGCAGCTATGAGATTAATTATTGTGGAAAAGATTAAGATACATGCATAAACCCTAGAATAGATGAATATCACACTTCCTCTACGTAGATAATCCGCCAGGGTTCCTACAACCCTAGTCAAGGAGATTAGTCGCTCATGTTCATGCAAAAATCCATGATTGTCAATAAAGAAGACATATAATTAGTTGCATAAGAATAAGATGAATAAACTCCAAAGTCTTGAATTGAATAGAAACCCAAAATCTCAAGAATAATTGTAAAGTATGTGAAAAGTAATAAGATCAATGTCAAAGTATGTAATCTATTGTAAGAATGTGTAACCTAATAAAAGATAAATCCTAGGGTATTTATAGTATCTCAAAATAACATAGAAATCCTAATAAAAATAGGAAAGGTAAAGTCATGTCGGCACTCGATACGACTCGGTCTTCAACTCATACCGTCATCATACGAGTCGTACTTGTGCCTCTCGTATCCGTTCCAGTGTCTGATCTCCCAAGGTTTCAACTTTTTGTTCATCCTATGACTTCTGCTTATGAGTCGTACATGATCATATGACTCGTGTCCTTCACTCATATCCACCTGGGACTTTTGTCTTTTCAAGCTTTGAACACTGGTTTGCTTGTAGTTTCCTTATACGAGTCGTACTCAAACTTTCGACTCGTACACTTTTGAGACTTCAACTTCGGATGGCAGCTTCAAATTCTTTTA
>NW_025838114.1:0-2356 GCF_002878395.1 Capsicum annuum | reverse complement strand
TAGTTACTATTCTAGTAGTGGAATAAACCCTTTTGAGGCATTGTACTATAGGAGGTGTAGATCTCCTATTGGGTGATTCGAGCTTGGTGAGGCGGACATATCCGGTCTAAATTTGGTTTAAGAGGCTATTAAAAAGGTGAAGGTGATTCAGGATAGGCTTAAGGCTGCCCAAAGTGGCCAAAATTCCTATGCAAATGTAAGACATAAAGACTTGGAGTTTGAGGTTGGGGATAAAGTGCTCCTAAAGGTATTTCCCATGAAGGGAGGAATTCAGTTTGGTAAAGAGGGGAAGCTCAGTCATTGGTTTATTGGTCCTTATGCGATTTTGCGGAGTGTTGATAATGTGGCTTTTGAATTAGAGTTGTCTTCTGGTTTGAGCTCCATTTATCTAGTATTTCATGTATCTATTTTGAGGAAATGTCTTAGTGATCCACTACTAGAAAATTGTAAATTATATGGGGATTTTACCTGGGGAATAATATCACAGGAAATACTTGTGGATTTACATGCGAAAATAGTAAATTCCTCAACATTAAAATATATTACTTCCGAACTATATATTTACAACAAATTTCGCAGGTAAATTTGGCATCATATTGTACAAATCTTGTGACATTACTCGAAAAAATGTATCAACAGGTATTTTATCTCTAGGTAAATTCGCAAGTATATGGACAAGAATATATATTTCTTAAATCCATAAAAAAATTCCCATGTAATTTATCCTATAGATTTACGTAGAGATATTTTGGTGAAAATTTATGTAATGAATTTTATTACCTGAGAAATTATTTGGGGATTTTGTGCTACAAATTTTGCTGGAGATTTATTCTTGGGGATTTACCTGCAAAATTATTACTTGTGACATTACCTGGGGAAATGTATCAACAGATATTTTATCTCTAGGTAAATCCGCAGGTATATAGACAAATATATATATTTTTTAAATTTATAGAAAATCTCTTGGTAATTTATCCTACTATTTACATAGAGATATTTTGGTGGAAATTTATGTAATGGATTTTATTATCAGAGAAATTATTTGGGGATTTTGTGCTGCGAATTTTACTGGGGATTTATTCCTAGGGATTTACCTACGAAATTATTACTTGAGAAATTATTGGGGGATTGTGTTGCTACAAATTTAGCTGAAATTATTTCTTGGAGATTTACCTACGAAATTATTATTTGGAAATTATTGGAGGATTGTGTTGCTACAAATTTAGATGAACTTATTTCTTGGGAATTTATGTAGGATTTTTATGACTTGAAAAATTTAAATAGGAAAAGGATAAACTTGAAGAATAAAAAACATAAGATAAAAAAAAATTAGACATTAAATCGGTGGACACGTATAATTAATCAGAATATGCTCAATAAATTAAAATCAATTTGTTGACATAGATGGTATCACAGATGTATTCGAGCTAAATAAACCTTAGCTTGACTCGTTTTGTTATCACCAAACAATCAAAGAGGTGAAATTTTGTTGGCCTAAAATAGGGCGAAGAATGACTCATGGCTCAAATAAAGCGTGTTTTTCTATTGGTTAATTTAAATATAATTATGAGGCATCATACAATGCTCGACAATATAATATATCAATATAATGTACATTTAGGAGTCGTTTGGTGTGAGATATAAGGTATAAAAATCATAAAATAAAATAAAAATTATTTTATTTTACATTGAGTTAAGAGTATCAGGTAGTTTCATAATTATATATATGATGAGATTAGAGGTGGGCATTCTTTTTTCTTCAATTTTGTTTAATATCAGTTCGGTTTTTTGATTTTTTAGATTGAGGAAAATGACAACCGTAGTCAAACCAAAATAAATTTGATTTGGTTCGATTTCTATAACTTTGGTTCAGTTATTTCAAATTTTTATTTCGATTTTGAAGATTAAAGTAGTGAGTTTTTCTTTGTCATGACTGGGCATTTAAATTTGGTGATTTATTTTAGAAAAAAATAACTTTTTTCAAACCTATTTTTCATTTCTGAATATAAATAACTCAACATGGATGAAATAAAATGAAATAATGAAAAAATATTATTTATACTGAATATATAAAATAATATATGTATATAAATATAAATATAAAATTTATATTTATAATAAAATATATTTTATTTATATAATTACGTTTTTTCGATTTAAACATTTTTATTGAAAAATAAGAAATCGAATTGTTTTAATCGAATTTCTAAAATTTAAAACCATAACCAATCCGAAAAATAAAAAAAATCAAAAAATCAAAACCAAAATTTTATTTTCTCTAAGAAGACAAGGAGAAGACCCGAAATCAAAGTTTCAATTGTTTGAGAGATATTCAAAATCAGAGGTTAGTTTCTTT
>NW_025838113.1:0-2365 GCF_002878395.1 Capsicum annuum | reverse complement strand
ATGCCATGCTGTTATTATAGAAGTTAACCTTCATGATACAGTGATATCGCAGACCCTTACTGCCTCGGGGTCCTAACATGACCCCTGATACACTCAAATTACACCTCTCTTACAAGAGAGTAAGCGGTCGTTGTCAAATATATAACCCAACTAGGTTGGGGTCGAATCCCACAAGAAATATGGTGCTAATTAAGTTGTATGTAGATTAGTTGACTTTTAATTATTTGTTTCCATAAAATAAATAGGAGGATTTGATTCAGTTCACAAATTAATAGTTTCAGTTTAACAAGATGAAATATGTGTAGAAGTATTCAAATTTTGAGAAATAGCAAGCTAGGGTTATGTCCACCTTGTAGTTTCAATACTTTCTAACTATGGGCTTTACGAATTCATACATGCGTCATGCTTACAAAAAAATGTATTGTATTTAGTAACATAAGCCTAGTTTTTCTCAACCATCAAGGACTAATTCACTTTAGTTCTCTCGAATCAAAAGCGTTCACCAAAAATAATACAAAATCTCTAAGTAGTTAATCCTGCTAAGGCATTAACTTATAAAATAGGGGTTGTAATCCTATTTTCTTGTCACTACTCTCTTTTCCGAACATCAATATTTTTTTCGAACAAGTTGCATTTTAAGGCATATCCTCTATGTTTGCAACCACGAGAATTCAAGATAAGCAAAGAGAGTATGACGTAAACAAATCAATGCATAATGAATTCAAAACCCAAAGTGATAGATTGTATGCTACAAGTCTTTCATAACCCTAACTAATAAAATTAGCTACTCATGAATAAAACGAAAATCATCATAAGAATATTCATCATACCAAAAACTAGAAGAAGATCTTGATGTGCGAATACGGAAAACAAGAGAAAAATATTTCTCTCTCTCCTCAAGCTAAGCCGCATTTTTTCTCTCCCCAAAAATAATACAGAATAATGAATTATGAATAAAAATTCAGAATTAAGCCTTTTAATAATCTTTTCTCTCATAATTGCCTTCGAAGTCCCTGAACTAATTATAAATGACAAACTAGTCTTGGACATAGTTTCTAGGCACCACATTTGGTCCAGACTGCTACTCTCTCTTGTGTCATATGTCATCCATATTCCATAGTCCCATTATGTCTTTATCTACTTGATTAATACATGAAATCATGCTAATCACATCAGTTAGCTCAATTACATAGAAGTAGAGTAAAAACATAAGAAACTAGGTACTTTGTTCTCTAAACTTAGCTAAAATATGGATAAGTTATGGTGCTTAGGCGTATAAATACACCCAATATCACTACCCCACACTTAAAGATTTGCTTGTCCTCGAACAACATATCCATTTATGTATACTACAAAAGCTTTAGCACCCACAAAGGAAAACAAGATGCTCAATAGGCTCACACAAAAATTATGAACAAGAAGTAGATTCAGGAATCATTACTAGAGACAACCTACCCTCAAGAATAAACTCATTAAGTTGGAAATTCATGCATATCGTTTAAGCATAGAAATCATATAAATTACCCAACCTTCATCAATCATGTGCCCTCACAACAAGAAAGTTACCCATAATCACTCATAATCATGCAATTTTTAACAAAAAAGGTACAAGAATTAAGTTGCGCTCACTCTTACAAAAAATTCTCAAATTACAACTGATGACCATATGCTTTCCCTTAGTGTAATACTCCAGTAATATCAGAATGCTAAGATTAGGATCAAATAGGTCTTTTACAGGTTATAATGCAGGCTAAAGGATGGGTAGGAACTATTTTGGTCATAAATAGTGACTATCTTCCCTAAGTGCTTTAATACACTACATTATGTAATTAAGACCAATCTCTAACAACCAATTTCTACTTCTTCTATCTTCACAGATTTTATTTTTACCCCAACTCGTTAAGCTCAATTAATAACACTATGGTGGGAGTATGCAACCCTTTCAAATATTTTTTTACACCCTTTTCACATAATGCACCCCTATAATAGCCACCCTCAACTTAAGCGACTTGCCTTAGTTGAGGTACACAATATCCAAGAAGGACCAGGGCCAAAACAGGTTCATTGTAACATGTCCGGGATAAAATTTAGAATATTTTCAACAATTTTCACTACTCCCAACTACATCAATTGCTCACACCAATAACTAGACTTTGGGGCATCAATTTTACTTTTTTCCTCTTATTGTCAAACTCCTAACTCACAATGATTTTATATTAAAGCGCTTATGAGCTTTTGGATCAAATTATGGTCTATTAAAGAACGAATTAGGTTATATATGAGGCTCACAAAAGAACAAGCTAAAGGCTCAACGGGGTTAGCTAAGATAATGTACAAAGGTAGGTCAAAAGAAGGTATGAACAAT
>NW_025838112.1:0-2392 GCF_002878395.1 Capsicum annuum | reverse complement strand
GGATGGGCTCAGAGACAATCTTAGGTCTCACTTTAAAATTTACAGCAATCGAAGGTGTCACATATGAAAAATTGGACCCAGGGTCCAACAACGGATAAACATCAAACAGAAACACACAAAGTATACCAGTAACAACATCGGGGGAGTCCTCCAGCTCCTGACGGGAAAGCAAAGCATAGAATCTGTTCCGATGCTGACTGCCAGCATGCTGGAAGAAACAGAATGCATAGAAGCTGGACGAGCTACAAGAGCTGGAGCGCTAGCAGTCTGAGCCTGGGGGAAAACATCACGGTTCCCCTGTCTGGTATAAGGACAATTTCTAAAACCCTGGCCCTCCTGGCCATATCCATAGTAGCCCTTCTGACCCCACAAAAACATACCTCCGTGATCCCTACCACACCTAGTGCATGGTGGACGGTTACGTCGGTTACCCACAGTATTGTGAGATCCAGACATAGAAGACCTATTTCCCTATTCTTTCCTACCTCTAAGTGCTAGAGCACTAGCTAAAGATGGTGCTGGCAAAGATGAGCGACTCTGAAACTGAGGGCGATTCTCTCCTTACGATCTGTTCTGACCATTAGTAGGTTGCTGGGATCTGGATCTCTTATTCTCTCTTACTCTATCGTTCTCTTTTATATTATCTTATTTGATCTATTGGGCATGGGTCATCAGTCTGGAAAGATTTATCTCACTACTAAGCATAGCTGATCTACACTCCTTAACCATATAGCTTGACACCCCTATCAAGAACTTACCCATACTGGCTCGCTTGTCGTCTATCAGATTTAGGGCATATTTTGCTAACTAATTAAACTTTAAGTTATACTTCTTAAAAGTCATGGAGACTTGCCATAAATTCATGAACTACTCTACTTTTATCACTCTCAACTCTAGCAGAAAGAATTTATCCAAGAATGCATCCTGGAACTCCTGCCAAGTCATAGGAGTAGCACCCTATACTCTACCCTTTCTCCATACAACCATCCAGTCATATGCAAGGTCTTTAATCTGTAGGATGCTAACTCAACACTCTTCTTCTCATACACATGCATTACTTGTATGATCTTCCTTATCTCTTCCAGATAAAACTGCGGAGCCTTACCTACCTTGGACCCATAAAAATCTGGCGGATTCATCCACATAAAGTCATGGATTCTTGAGGTAGCTAAGTTATATCCCTAATGTTGTGGAGCCGGTGCCTGGTTGGCCAGAATATTGGTGGTAATAGCTAGGGCAAGAGCCTGAAAGGCTGCCTTGAACTCAGTGTAGGATACATTCTCATTTAGGGGATCAGCAGGTTGAGGTTCCTGACCTTCATTATTTCTTCTAGCCAGGCGAGGAGGCATATTATGTAAGAAAATAGCACGAATTAATAGCTGAAAGGGAACAACCGTAAACACGATAGACTTTTGAAAGAATGAAACGACCCTTTTTTTCTAAAATATTTTATAGCCTCTTGCTCATAGATGTGGTGCACTACACACCGATGATCAAGACTCTGCTTAATGTGGCTTTTCAGACTCCCTAAGACTCCAATAACCTTAGGCTCTGATACCAAGTTTGTAACACCCTAAAATTAGGCCCAGAGGTGTCACATGGTGCTTAACAATACAAGTAGCCCCAAGCTAACCCTTTTAGCCATTTTTCTACCATTCAACACTTATAATCAAAGTCATCATAATCAAAACATCTAAACATCCTCCATAATATCATACTGCAATACGAATGAAATACGAAAATAACAAAATACGACATCTCTGACAAATTTGATCAATCTATCCATCTAGTCTGACAAGCCTCTATTAAACTGTATATCCATGAGCCATTGGGACAAACCCCAATTGACCCAAACTTAAGAAATAAACTGAAGGACTCAAAGTAAATTAGGAAATCTAAATAACTAGTATTCAGACCATAAGGACTCACCACTGCAGAGGATATAGATCAACGTGCTCGGATAATCATGGTCAAACCTGGGAATGAGCACCTAAACCTACATTATAGGGAAAATATAGCCCACATGCGAATATGTGGTTCAGTACCATGGAATATGTGCCGAGTACATGGGGGTGCATGAAATAAACATATTTCTATGCATATATGTAAATATATATTTAACGATCATGTCTTAAGTTTTCTTTCCAAATTATGCACAACATTTGTAAATGGCTCATAATACTTGAAAGAAATCTAAAATCTAAAATCATACACAATGAATGGTAAAACATGACAATCTGGATATCATGATCTATTACACTTAATGCAAATATCAAGATTCTTTTCTTATTCTCTCATCAAGCAATCTTAGTGAAATCTGGAATATTGAATACATTATGAATCTGCATTTCAAATCTCTTTTAAATTAGTAAAATCAATCTAAGAATGAGGG
>NW_025838111.1:0-1084 GCF_002878395.1 Capsicum annuum | reverse complement strand
TTACTCAAACAAGATCCATGTGCTATTAATGACTTCAAAACATTTCATTGATATACCAATAAGTTCCTACTTCATTGTTATGGCATTGATTACTCCAAAAAACTTCATTGATGTGCTAATGAGTTCTTACTTCATTGTTATTTCATTGATGGTCTATTTATATGTCTCTTATTGATGTATCATTGTTTCAAAGTATCAAAAATGCGGTGGCGACCGAAATAACAATCTCAAAGATTAATTGAACTAAGTGATGGAAATTCTCTCTTATCAGGTGGTATCCTAGGGGCATAAGCCTATCATGGGTCGATCCCTATTTATGTGTTTATGGGTGGTATCCCAGGTACATAAGCCTATCATGGGTCGATCCTAGTTGATATATCCTGGAGGCAGCCTAATGGTCATAGTACAGTACAGTAATGATTACAAAGATGATAAGAACGAAGGTAAAGTGATTGAATAAATACAATGTACAGGTTGCCACAAGTTCTAGTAAGTGTGGTCCACTCCTATTACTATTTATTCACTTGTTTCTCATTTCTATTGAGTTCCTATATCATATGTGATTATCTACAGCTTTACATACTTAGTATATATTTTGTACTGACGTCCCCTATGGGGGACATGCATTTCATGCTGCAGGCATAGGTACCTCAGCTCATACACCTCATAAGTAGGAGCCTGTATATCCAGCTGCTTTTGGTGAGCTCCAGTTTGCTTTAGGGCTTTCTGTGTCATATCCAGTCACTTTTGGTATTGTATAGAAGTTAGTTATTTGGCGGGGTCTGTCCCGACCTTAGTTAAACTTTGTGTATTGTCTAGAGGCTTTGTAGACCTAATGTACAATCAATGTGGCATTTTGTTAATAGACTTGATGGCTCCAATAGCCAAGCATTGTATATTCATATATATGCATGCTCGAGCTTATACAAGTGATTATTTTCTTTTATATGCGACATGATATTGTTTGAATTTTGGGTTGTCATAGAGGTATACATGGGAAGTATAAGTTTATGAGCTGGTTCTCCCAGGCCTCCTCCGTTACGAGTGCCAGTTCGCCCCAATAGGATTTGAGGCATGACAAAAG
>NW_025838110.1:0-1865 GCF_002878395.1 Capsicum annuum | reverse complement strand
GAATAAATACAATGTCCAGGTTGTCACAAGTTCTAGTATGTGTGGTCCACTCCTACTACGATTTATTCACTTGTTTCTGATTTATATTGAGCTCCTATATCATATGTGATTATCTACAGCTTTACATACTCAGTACATATTTTGTACTGACGTCCCCCACGGTGGACCTGCATTTTATGCTGCAGGCACAGGTACCTCAGCTCATACACCATACAAGTAGGAGCCAGGATATCCAGCTACTTTTGGTGAGCTCCAGTTTGCTTCGGGGCTTTTTGTGTCATATACGGTCACTTTTGGTATTGTATGGAAGTTAGTTATATGGTGGGGTGTGTCCCGACCTTAGTTAAACTCTGTGTATTGTATAGAGGCTTTGTAGACCTAATGTACAGTCAAGGTGGTGTTTTGTTAATAGACGTGATGGCTCTAACTGCCAAGTATTGTATATACATATATATGTAAGCTCGAGCTTATACAGGTGATTATTTACTTTTATATGCTACATAATGCTGTCCGAATTTTGGGTTGTCATAGAGGTATGCATGGGAAGTATAAGGTTATGAGTTGGTTCTCCTGGGCCTCCTCGGTTACGGGTGCCAGTCCTCCCCAATAGAATTCGAGGCGTGACAAAAGTGCTATCAGAGAAGTTTGTCCTAGTGAGTTTACAAAGCTGTGTCTATATAGAGTCTTGTTTATCGGTGTGTCCTGCACCGCATCTATAAACAGGAGGCTATGGATATTTAGGAATTGTCTCTTTTCTTTATGTCTTAGATCGTGCGATAGAGCCTATATTGTATATGAAGCTATAGTTCACCACTGAATCCATTTTTTCTCTTATTATAGTAATGATGTCGGTTACCAGAAGCAAGAATACCGGTAAGCAAGTAGATGTGGCTACCGGTAAGGGGATTAGTAAGTCATCCACTATACCAGCTAGTCAAAGTGAGGCTCCAACAGAGCATGCATCAGAAACTTCTTCCACTCCTGAAGAAATAAAGGGGAGAAGAACTATATCCCCAGAGCCACCTATTAATGCTGCAGATCGAGATCTTAGAAATGCAGTGCAACTTTTGAGTCGTATAGTTGCTGGGCATGCTTAAGGGCAAGCCATTCCTACCACGGGTCATAGTGGTACAGATAGGGTGGCTAGCCTTCGAACACACGATTTTCTTAAGATAGATCCTCTCATTTTTACTGGATCAGATCTTAACGAGGACCCACAGGACTTTATTGATCAAATTCAAAGGGCCTTAGATGTTATGCATGTAATGGGTAGAGAGATAGTGGAGTTAGCGGCGTATAGATTCAAAGGGGAGGCTATATATTGGTACGAGGACTAGAAATGTTCTAGGGGTATTGATGCACCCCCAGCTACTTGGAAAGAGTTCAAAGAGGCATTTCTTGATCATTATCTTCCATTCGAGATTCGTCAGGCCCGTGCAGATCAGTTTTTAAATTTTTGTTAGGGGATTATGAGCGTGAGGGAGTATAGTCTCTGATTTAATTCCTTGTCGAGATATCCTCCTAATGTTGTAGCTACTATGGATGACAACGTTCATCAATATGTGGATAGGCTGGATCCATATCTGGTTAGAGATTGTACTATTGCCGCTTTAAACAAAAATATGGACATAGCGAGGATCCAAGATTTTGCACAGAAAATGAAAGATCAAAGGTAGAGAAGAAGAATACAGGAATTAGAAAGAGGATATTCCAAAAGGTCCAGATCTATAGGGTAGTTCATGGCATCCCAAGGAGGGTTCAGACCACAGTTTTCTGCTAGACCACGTAGGCCATTATATTCTTATTCTGCAGCTAGTGCCCCACCACAGTTCCAAGGGTCCAGAGGAAATCAATTTGGGCATAGA
>NW_025838109.1:0-1374 GCF_002878395.1 Capsicum annuum | reverse complement strand
AAGATCTTCATGAAAACAAGATTTATCAACATTCAAAACATTAATATAATGATTTATCCATGCCCATGAAGTTTAGGAAATCCCTACGTACCCAAATCGATGAAGAATTTGCAAAAAAGTTGATCCCTTGAGCTTGAATGTTTAACCCTAAGTTGTTTTTGTCCTATTGTGTTTTTGAAAGATGAACTAGGAATTTAAGAGAGTTATAATGTTACTAATGACCCTAATTTTGTCAATAGATGTTTAGGGAATATTTTGGAATGTAAAAAGACTTGGTTTCCCGTGAAATAACTCAAAAATGAAGTGTCTACGTCGTTTGGGGCCATAGGGTTTGAGTCGCACACCTATGGCAAACCTTAAGGTTTGCGTCGCATAAACCATGTCAAACCATAAGGTTTGCGTCATACAACTTATGGAAAACTCTTTCCAGTGAACGTTTGCGATGGTTAGACGACGCACACCCTTTTTGCAAAGGCATAACTTTTTGCTCGGGTAACGGATTATGGAGAAATTGATATCGTTGGAAAGCTAATTCGATTATCTACAATTTGGTGGGCCTTAATCTTCCAAATTCCACATATACATAAAGTTATACTCGTTCAAAGATGACCCTACTAAAATCAAACACCAAAAATTGGTCGAATCAAAAGGTCTTAGCTTACTTTGCTCTAAGTGATTCCTATGAACATATTTCACCTTGAAATCACTTCACACACTAGGATAATGATCATGAAACTTATATTAACATAGGAAATCATTTGGATTTGAGCTTATACATATAGGAACGACAATTAGAGTTCTAGCGTAAAAATATAGGGCGTTACATTATCTCCCCCTTGGAATCATTCATCCTCGAATGATGGGTAGGAACCTGTTGAAGCTATAGAAGTATGGAATATAGGACACAACCTCACATTAGGAATTCTATTTTCCACAATGAAACATACAAAAGCATTCAAGAAGAGTTTTTGGTATCACCAAGTGAATTGTGTAAGCACAAATAATGTGATAACAAGGCTGGACATAGACATGATCTTGGCATGTGTTCTATGGCACTTGATCATAACATTGTACGTCATGAATTTTACTAAGAATCCTTGGTTTGATTAAGATTGATACAAAACATGAGATGAGATTCCCATGGGACATAAGAATAGATTAGAAATATTCTCTACCTCAAATGATACGTTTGCGGCACTTCTCCACTATGCTTTCTGCTATGACTATCACATTTTAACATCTCAATCTTATAATTCTCCCACTAAATACATAATCACTAGAGCTTGAGTCTAAATGCATCGAACTTCCATGATGAAGTCTAACCTGGAAAAAGGTTCTAGCTAAAGCTATGGTACTCTATACTCTACATCCTTT
>NW_025838108.1:3089-5621 GCF_002878395.1 Capsicum annuum | reverse complement strand
ATTCATTAGACTCATCACCACATCGTTTCTCACTCCGAATACAACATAGAATGCATAAATTCAAGAAACTACAGCTGAACACATAATAAATGACAGCTGAACTACTGTAAATTTTATCAAAAGTGCATAATTTAGGAAATAACGGTACCTTCATCTTGATCGGAGTTCGCAGAAAATAGGTGCGCGTACTTGGATCGCATATCCGCCTCAGCTTCCCAAGTTGCACCCTCAATAGATTGGTTTCACCACAACACCTTGACCAAGGGAACTTCTTTGTTCCTTAGTCTTCGGAGACTGAAATCAAGAATCTCAACAGGAATCTCATCAAAAGAAAGATTTTCTTGAATGTCAGCAATCACAGAGGAATCCACTACCACAGCATCGCTAATATGCTTTCTAAGCATAGAGACATGGAATATTGGATGAACAGAGGACAACTCGGAAGGCAACTCAACCTCATAAGCTACCTTACCAACACAGCTAAGAATTTTGTAAGGACCAACATAACAGGGACTAAGTTTCCCCTTCTTTCCAAATCTCTTCACCCCTCTCATGGGTGAAATTTTCAGATACACTAGGTCACCAACTTCAAACTCAAGGTCTCTCCTTCTAACATCCGCATATGACTTCTGATGACTCTGCGCAGTTTTCAACCTCTCCCTAATCAACTTATCTTTTTCCATAGCCTCAAATACTGAATCAGGACCACTCATAGCAGCCTTACCCACCTCAAACCAACCTATGGGTGATCTACAATTCCTCCTATATAAGGCTTCAAATAGAGCCATGCCAATACTAGAGTGGAAACTGTTATTGTAAGCAAACTTTATCAACAGTAAGTGATCATCCCAACTTCCCTTAAAGTCAAGTGCACAAGCTCTCAACATATCCTCTAACGTCTGGATGGTCCATTCAGCCTGACCATCGGTCTGCGGATGAAAAGCAGAACTCAAGACCCTTCTGAAAGACCTTCCAAAATTGCAAAGTGAACTGAGTACCCCTATCCAAAATAATAGACAAGAGAACTCCATGCAGTCTGACTAACTGTCGGATATACAATCATGCATAATCCTTAGCAGTATATGAAGTATGAAAAGGCAAAAAATGAGCAAACTTAGTCAACCTATCAACCACAACCCAAATGGAATCATGATGGCGTCAGGAAGGAGGTAAACCAATCACGAAGTCCATATTTATATCTTCCCACTTCCAAGTGGGAATACTAAACTCTTGTATCATACCACCGGGTCTTTGGTGCCTAACCTTAACCTGTTGGCATGTTACACACTTAGCTATAAATGCTGCTATATCTTTCTTCATGCCACTCTACTAATAGATTTTTCGCAAGTCTTGGTACATCTTGGTGGCACCAGGATGAATAGATATCACGCCCCGTGTGCTTCAGCCATAATCCTTTATGTCAGATCATCAACATTCTAGACACATAATCTACCCTGCAATCTCAACACACCATCTCCCCCTTGGGAGAAACCTCTACTTTTTGGTCCTTGACTGACTCCTTCAGTCTGACCAAACTAGCATCTAAGTATTGCTTTTCCTTCACTTCTGAAACCAAGGAGGATTCGAAGCTACTCTGAACCCCTATACTACCTTCAGTAGAGTCAAACAACCTAACCCCCAATCTATCCAAACGATGTACATCACGAGCCAACTCTTTCTTACCTTCTACCACATGCGAAACACTACCCATGGACACTCTACTTAGGGCATCAGCCACAATATTGGCCTTGCCCGGATGGTACAGCACACTCATATCATAGTCCTTTAATAATTCTAACCATCGTCTCTGCCTAAGATTTAATTCTCTCTGGGTAAACACATACTGCAGACTCTTCTGATTAGTGAAAACATCAACATGGACACCATACAAATAGTGTCTCTAGATTTTCAAAGCAAACACAACAACAGCCAACTCAAGGTCATGGGTGCAGTAATTTTTCTCATGGGGTTTCAACTATCTAGAAGCATAAGCTATCACCTTACCCTTCTGTATCAATACGTAACCTAACACAACTCTCGAAGCATCACAGTACACCACAAAACCATCAACACCATCAGGAAAAGTCAAAACAGGGGCTGAAGTGAGTCGAGTCTTCAACTCCTAAAAACTCTTCTCACAAGATTCAGACCACAAGAACTTCATTTTCTTTTGGGTCAACCGAGTCATAAAAGACGCTATAGAGGAGAAATCCTCAACAAAACGGCGGTAATAGCCAGCTAAACCTAAGAAACTTTAGATATCAGTCGGAGAAATAGGTCTAGGCCAATTTTTAACAGCTTTGGTCTTTTGGGGATCAAATCTAATACCCTCGGAAAAAATGATATGACCCAGAAAAGCAACTGACCTTAGCCAAAACTCACACTTACTGAACTTGGCAAACAACTTGTGATCTCTAAGGGTTTGCAAGATAGTTCGGAGATGATCAGAATGTTCATCCTCACTATGGGAGTACACCAGTATATCATCGATGAACACTATGACAAACATATCTGGATATGTTTGTCATAGTG
>NW_025838108.1:0-2989 GCF_002878395.1 Capsicum annuum | reverse complement strand
CTAAGGGTTTGCAAGATAGTTCGGAGATGATCAGAATGTTCATCCTCACTATGGGAGTACACCAGTATATCATCGATGAACACTATGACAAACATATCCAGATATGGTCTGAACACTCGATTCATGAGGTCCATGAAAGCTGTTGGGGCATTAGTTAACCCGAAAAACATAACAAGAAACTCAAAATAGCCATAACGAGTTTGGAAAGTAGTTTTCGAGATGTCACACTCCCTAACTTTGAGTTGATGATAGCCGGAATGAAGGTCTATCTTTGAGAAATAACTTGCACCTTGCAATTGGTCAAATAAATCATCTATTCTCGGAAGGGGGTACTTATTTTTTATGGTGACTTTATTCAGTTGGCGGCAATCAATGTACATACGCAAAGAGCCATCTTTCTCTCTCACAAACAACATAGGAGCACCCCAAGGAGAAACACTGGGCCTTATGAAACCCTTATCTAGTAGATCTTTGAGTTGCTCTTTCAACTCTTTAAGTTCTGTAGGGGCCATACAGTAAAATAGAATAAAAAAGGGCTAAGTATCGGGAAGAAGATCAATCCCGGAATCTATCTCTCTATCAGGAGGTATCCCTGGGGGATTATTCAAAAAGACATCAGAAAACTCATTGACGACATTAACAGACTGGAGAGGTGGAGTCTTTGACTCTAACCAAATGATAAATACACCCCTTGGAAATAAGCTTTCTAGCTTTAAGGTAAGAGATAAAATGACTCTTGGGTGACACAGAATTCTCAGACCACTCAAACACGGATGCACTAGAAAACTGAAACTTGACCACGCGGGTCCGACAATCAATAGAGGCATAAGAAGAATACAGCCAGTCCATACCCAGAATCACATCAAAATCTACCATGTCTAACTCAATCAGATTAGCCAACAAGACTCTATGAAGGACGATAACAGGACACTTTTTATACACTTTTGGGCAACAATCGAATCACCCACTGGGGTAGAAACTAGGATAGGCTCAGGAATAATCTCAGGACTCATTTCAAAATTCATAGCAATCAAAGGTGTAACATATGAGAAACTGGATCCACGATCCAACAAAGCATACTCATCAAACTAAAATATACAAAGCATACCAGTAACAACATCAGGAGAGTCCTCCTGTTCCTAGCGGGATGGTAAAGCATAGAATCTATTCTGGCGCTGCCTGCCAGCATTGCTAGAAGAGGCGCTATGAGTTTGGGTCTAAGGGAAATAGTCACGACGCCCTTGTCCATCCTGTAGACAATCTCTAACTCTGTGACCCATGTCACCATACTGGAAACAACCCTTCTTCTCACCCCAATACTCACCCAAATGAGCCCTACCACACTTAGGACACAGGGGACGATTTGGCTTACTGCCAGCACTGTACTAGGACCTGGATGCATATGACCTGCTACCTTGCTCTTGCCTACCTTTAAGCACGGGAGCACTTGCGGATGATGGTACTGGCATAGACGAACGATCCTGATACTGAGGGTGACTCCCTCCCTATAATCTAGTCTGACCCTGTTCGTGCTGCTCGGACCTAGCTCTCTTATTCCCTCTCATTCTATCTCTCTCCTTAATCTTGTCTACCTCAATCTATTGGGCATGAGTCATCAGCCTAGAAAGATTCATCTCATTATTCAGTATAGCTGACCTACACTCCTTAACCACATAACTAGACACTTCAGTCACAAACTTACTCATACTAGCCCGATTATTAGCCACTAAGTCAGGAGCATAGCCAACTGATTGAACTTTAGACAGTACTCCCTAATAGTCATAGAGCCCTATCGCAGGTTCATAAACTCTTCCACCTTCGCCTCCCTCATCTCCAAAGGGAAAAAATTATCTAGGAATGCATCCTGGAACTCTTGCTAAGTTATAGGGACAGCTCCCTCACCTGTACCTTTCCTCCAAGCAACAACCCAGTCATAAGCAAGGTCTTTCAACCTATATGCAGCCAACTCCACACTATGTTCCTCAGATACATACATCACCTGAGTAATCTTCCGTACCTCCTCTAAAAACAATCGTGGATCCTCATCAGACTTGGACCCATAAAATTCCTATGGATTCATCCACATAAAGTCACGGATCCTGAAAGCAGCTGAATCATCTCCCTGCTGCTATGGAGCCAGGTCCAGGTTGGCCTGAACATTTGCAGTAACAACTTGGGCCAGCACCTAAAAGGCTGCCCAAAATTCATCATGAGACATATTTTCATTCAATGGGTCAGCGGGTTCAGGTTGCTGACCATCATTATTTCTTCTCACTCGACGTGGAGGCATATTTTAGAAAAAGGAAAGCACGAATCAATAGCAGAGAAAGACACTTTAAGCACGATAGACTTTTGAAAGAAAGAATCAAACTTTTTCCTAAAATATCTCGTAGCCTCTTGCTCATAGATGTGGTGCGCTACACACCAATGATCAAGACTCTACTTAACGCGGCTTGACAGACTCCCTAGGATACCTTAAAACCTTAGGCTCTGATACCAAGTTTGTAACACCACACCCCAAAAAATGGGTCCTGCAGCGTCACACGATGCTTGAGGCTACGAGTAGCCCCAAGCTAACCCTTTTAGCCATTTTCATTTAGTTAAACACAAATCAACGAGGTTTCCATAAATAACCCTCAAATATCAATAGAGTAATCATCATCAGAGAATAAAAGAATTTCAGAAAGATAACAAAATATGACTTATTAGTCAACTCCCAACATCTATACTAGTCTGACAAGTCTCTAAGAAAATCAATAAAACTAGCAAGCCATTGAGATATGCCCCAACTGAATCATACTCAGTTATCAAATGTAAATGATTTCGTGAAACCAACATCAGACATCACATCCTTAGAACATGAGGACTCACCACACCAGAGGATGTAGAATAGGATGCCCGAAAAATCACTGTCGAACCTGGAACTGAGCACCTGAACCTATATTCCAAGAAAATGCAACCCACATCTTCGGATGTGGGCTGCATTTTC
>NW_025838107.1:0-1232 GCF_002878395.1 Capsicum annuum | reverse complement strand
AAGAACAAGCTCAAGATTTCAAGGTTCTAGAACAAGTTCAAGCTTCAAGATCAAAACTTCAAGATTCAAGAACAAGTTCAAAGCCCTTGAATTTAAGTACAAGTCGAGATCAAGCTCATCAAACCCACAAATCAAGCTCAAGTTCAAGATCAAGACCGCAAGATTCAAGAACAAGTTATCAAGCCCTTGGATTCAAGCACAAGTCAAGATCAAATCCGTAAGTTCAAGTTAAATTTCAAGATCAAGCTCGAAGCCCTTGAATTTATAGTTGAAAAGGCGAATCAGAGGAATCATAGAGATTGTAATACTCGCATTGAAATCAATAAATTGATTGTTGCAGTATTTTTCTTGTCTCGATTATTTATTTTCGGTCTCGAGAATTTTATTGTCCAACAAGTATTTTCTTATGTTCAAGTTAATATGAAATTCAAAAGCAAAATTATGAATCTATAGTTCCTTTTAGAAAGAGGGAAAAAGTAGCAAACAGAATTTATACATGCCCATGGCCATGAAGCCCTTTTTATGTAAAGTTAAATTTATATCACTACTCGAAGTTTTAGAAATTCTTTATTAACAAACTATAAAATCTTCAAAAAGAAGAAGTACAAGCAAAAGGGGCTAAATCTCACCCTATCGGGAAGGGTTTCCCATTTTATGATTGGTAATATCCAAGGGCTACCTATCTTAGTTCAAAATATTTAGCATTTTAACTGCATTTTAATGCAAAAATAAAATTTTTATAAAAAAGTTTCCCTAGTTAGAACACGAAAGAACTCCAAATATTACTTACGGAGTTTAGACTACCACAGTTGAAAATCCAGTATTTTTCATGAAGTTCTGAACTCCAAGAATTAGAAATGGTAAATGTTCAAACTCCAACAAAATTTCTTACTACGGATATCTTTGTTCATATTTTATTTCCGCGACTATTATTTTTTTCTCAGAAACTTAAAACTTTTTATTACTGCATCAGCAAACTACATAGTTCAAAAGTACTTTTCGCATCATCTACAATCTAACTTGGGAAAAATTTCTCCCAAAAGTAACCATTTCTCCAATTACATTACAAATGACAACAAACTTGGATATGGTCCAAAAAGTAGCTAGCCCACCTTAATTTTATCAAATGTAGTAGGCCTCTGAATATTTTAGGCCCAGCCCACTTCTATCACCATATGCTACTAGAGTTAATATCTCATAGAGTAAATACATAATTACACTCCTGATTTTAT
>NW_025838106.1:0-1921 GCF_002878395.1 Capsicum annuum | reverse complement strand
CCCCCCCCCAAACCCCACTAGGTGGTAATACACTAGGTTTGTTGTTGTTAGTTTTCTATCAGTGAAACAAGTCAACTAACGTGGTTCACGAAAGTAAAAATGAAGATAATTATTTTTACGTGAAAAACACTTGGCTCAAGAAAGGTGTAAAAAATCACGACCTGTACCTCTACAGGATTTAACCCCTACTTCACTAATACTCTTAAGCCTCCAAAATCAACAAATTACAAGACTTCTTGTAAAGTAGGAATTAAAGCTTCTAACTCCTATTTCTACAATAACACAAATCTTCCCAAGGTAAGTGTACCCAAGTCTTCGAGTTTCCTAACTTGAATACACAACTCCTAAATTAGTTTATAATTCACTAAGACTAGAACAAAGACTCATTACAACCCAAAGAACCAACCTACTACCAATTGTATGACTTGTTAAGTAAAGAACCAGGTTCTTCTTCAAGTTTGGTGAACTGATTTGCTGATTGATGCTTTTCTTTATCGGTGCTTGAGTGAAACACTTGAATGTCGTTTGTTGTATTTCAACCAACTCCTGATTGAGTCCTTTAAATGATGTATTCTTCTTTCTTCAGTAGGACTCTACAAGGTAGTTTCACTCCTTCTTACAGCCTTCTATCACCTTGAACAAATAGGACTCTTCTACTTCATCCCCTAGTTTAGCTGAACTCCTTAATCAACTCAATCTCTAAGTGTTGGATTTATCCTTCTTTTTATCCTCTTTGCTGCATGTGAAAAGTGTTGAGAGCATATCTGAATCTCCTTGCTTATCTACTCCTGACTTTACGCATGTTTATCTTATCAGTAGTCTTACTTGCAACTGTTCTTTCTACACTTGTGTGGACCAGCTTGCAAAACATGTTTCATCCATATGTCCATCATCAAAATTTCAGTATCCTAACAAAGGCATAGTAAATATGAATTATTATTTCAAACTTGCATCAATTTTTTTCAATTTATATTTTTGATTTCTGCTATTTGCAAGTTGGGAGTTAAAAAAGAAAATTTAAGATTTTCACATTGATTGCATTATGGCTTGTTTGCATAATATTTTTTTCTAAAAGGAAGACTCCCCTTTTCAAATCCCAGCAACTCCAAAATCTGTTGTTGTACCTCTCGTTTGACATCTCCAAAATAGACAGAGCTCTTTGGAGAATTTGCCATTAAGCCAAAAGCCTGAGAGAATGTTGTAAATTTAGCATAGAGGCAAGAAACTAGTTGTACATCTCTCCTGCAGAAAAGAAGTTCATTTGCAAACCCCAACTATATCAGCTCTTGTTTAGCACACCTAGGGTGATAAGTAAAAAGCTCCTCTCCTTTTAAAGTCCACCAGTCTACAGAGGTATTCCATGGCTAACAAACAAATACAGAGACAAGGATCTCCTTGTCTCTGTCCCTTCTTTGCTATGAAAGAAGGTTAAGGTGAGCCATTAATAAGAATGAAGTGGGATACTATTGTGATACACTCCATGATCCATGCCACAAATAAGCTTGGAAAACTCCACAACTCATGTAATATTTGCTTCAAGTAAAGTCATTCTAGTGAGTTATATGCTTTCTATGTATCAGCCTGAATCATGCACCTTGGTGATATACCATACCCTTTAATGAGTTCATGACTCACAATTATATTATCAGCTAACAATCTCCCATGGACAAAAACATTCTGGGATTTATCCACCAAGAAATCCGTTACTCATTGTAGCATGTTAGTCAAAACCGCAGAGATCATCTTATAATGTATAGTGTGTTAGAACATGCACAGCGGAAGTAATAATTCTACAGGATCAATATAACTTACATATAATCTAGATAACATAAATCATCATACTAAATTGAAAAGCTACTTACCTGTTGAAGCTGTCACACAATTCGTTCACTGCTTTGACCTCCAGGGCTACAGTCTTCTA
>NW_025838105.1:0-2268 GCF_002878395.1 Capsicum annuum | reverse complement strand
GGATAGAAATATCATAGTCTATAAGCAAATGCAACCACCTACGCTATCGAGTAATAATTCCCACTGGGCATAAGATGCTGAAGGTTGTGATTATCGATGAAAATCTCATAATGCAAACCATAAAGATAATGCCTCCAAATCTTAAGCGTGAAAACTACCACTTCTAACTCCAAATCATAAGTAGGGTGGTTGCACTTGTGGACCTTAAGCTTTCTAGATAATAGATAACGGAACACCGAGCAATCTGACCAACTCCTTGATGTAGAGTTTGGCATAATCCTCAGCTGAATAAGAGGTAAGAACTAGAAGAAAGTAAGCTGATTTGGTCATCCTATCTACAATGACCCAAACTGAATCATGCTGATGAAGAGTTCGAGGAAAACCCATTACGAAGTCCATGTTCACAACTTCCCACTTCCAGGTAGGAATACTGAATTCCTCCATGGACCTACTAGGCTTTTGATGCTCTATCTTAACCTGCTGATATGTAGAGCACTTAGCCACATATTTTGCAATATCTTTTTTCATCCCGCTCCACCAATAGATCTCCCGCAAGTCATGGTATATCTTTGTGTCCCCTAGATGAATAGAGTAGTGCACACCATGCACTTCTATAAGAATTCACTGCCTTCTGTCATCTATATCTGGAACACAAAGACAACCCTGACAATGAAGAACACCATCTCTCCCTTGATAAAAAAACCTCTATTTTCTGATCCTGAACTGACTCTTTTAACTTGATAAGGTTGGGATCCCTATCTTCCTTTTCTTTTACCTCGAAAACTAAAGATGATTCTGAACTACTCTGAACACATACACCACCCTCTAAAGAATAGACTAAGCGAATGCCTAGTCTAGTAAGCTGGTGTACTTATTGAGGTAACTTCTTCTTACTATCCTCAACATGAGAAACACTACCCATAGAGAGTCTACTGAGAGCGCCGGTCACTACATTAGCCTTGCCCGGATGATAGAGGACACTCATGTCATAATCTTTCAAGAGCTCTAGCCACCTTCTCTGATGAAGACTGAAATCTTTCTATGAAAAGACATACTGAAGACTCTTATGATCTATGAAGATATCTACATGAACTCCATAGAGATAATGCCTCCAAATCTTCAATGCAAATACAAAGGCTGCTAACTCAAGATCATGAGTAGGATAATTCTTCTCATGGGGCTTTAATTGTGTAGAGGTGTAGGCTATGACCTTACCATGATGCATGAGGACACAACCCAAACCTACTCTAGATGCATCATAATACACTACAAACCTATCTAAACCATCTGGAAGAGCTAGAACTGAAGCTGAGGTAAGTCGAGTCTTCAACTCCTGAAAACTCTTTTCGCAAGAATTTCACCATAAAAACATGACCTTTTTCTGAGTCAATCTAGACATAAGGGATGCAATAAAAGAAAATCCCTCAACAAACCATTTGTAATATCCATCCAAACCTAAGAAACTCCTAATATATGATAGAGAAATAGGGCGAGGCCAGTTTCTTATCGCTTCGGTTTTTTAAGGATGTACCCTAATGCCATCATTGGAAATGATATGACCAACGAATGCTACTGACCTTTGCCAAAATTTGAACTAACTGTATTTAGAAAATAACTGATGATCTCTGAGAGTCTAAAGTGCTATTTTAAGATAGTCTACATAATCTCACTTAGTGCTGGAATAGACCAGAATATCATCTATGAAGACTATGATGAACATGTCCAAGTACTTCTTGAACACGCGGTTCATCAAGTCCATGAAAGCTGCTGGGGAATTGGTAAGACCAAAGGACATAACTAAAAATTCAAAGTGACCATACCGAGTACGGAAAGCTATTTTTGGGATGTCACATTCTCTAACTCTGAGCTGATGATAGCTGGATCTGAGGTCTATCTTAGAGAAATAACTAGCACCCTAAAGTTGGTCAAACAAGTCATCAATTATGGAAAGAGGTGTAACACCCCACATTTTACATGTACTAGTAATGTTCACATAAAATGACATACGACTTGATTTAATTACTACCAAAAATTTTTTCAAGTGTTCAAGTGTTAGATTGGGGCACTATCTGGAAGTCTATTTAGAGACTGTGGCCTTAAACGGAGAAAATCATTGACGTGCTTATGGAACTTAGGAAGCTAGCAGGTGAGTCACCTGTGTTCTTAGCTTAAAAATTATATATACATGAGGGAGAAGAATTCATTCATAAGTGAACTCACGTGAAGTCTAGACGTTAGTAAAAAGAAAGGGGAACGAAGACAAGGCTT
>NW_025838104.1:0-3187 GCF_002878395.1 Capsicum annuum | reverse complement strand
GATGGGTGAAAGCTTCAAACTCTAGAATTCCCAAAGCCATCTTCGAAAGAAGGGTTTTGGGTGAACTTTAGGATCCATATCATCCTTGAAAGAGGGATGTGGAGACCAAAGAAATGATAGACAATTATGTGTGTAGTTTGCTAATCTATCACTATCTTAGACATAAGGGTAGTTGTGAAGTTAAGTATACCATGGGTATTATTCTAGAGACAGGGATGCTTAAATTGAGGTTTGGTTACCAATTGTTGAACACACCCATTAGGTATTCAAATGAATCAATGGGTGAAAGTTTGGTGTTTTGTTGAAAGACTAACATCAAAACCTATAACCGAACCTACCCACATTTTACCTACTAATAATGAAGTTAACTATTAGTATCCACGTGTCACTTCCCTTAGTAATACATAATCCCAAGGTCTGTGCCTAATTGATAAAATTTTAATTATTCATAGCCCGAATTTATACTATAAAAACTCAAAAAGAAACATTAGTGTTGATACTTATCTCCCCCATTTTCATCTTTGTATAATTTTGGTTTGAATTTAACAAATATTCATTATTTCAAATTAACTTGATTGCCACTCACATTGTTCCTCGTGGATTCGACGCTGACTCTAACGTTGGGTAAATATATTGACTACGACTACCTTGCACTTAAATTAACACGGATGTTGAGCGTTATCACTAGCCGAATGAACAGAGATATCATAATGGCCAGGGATTCCCGTGTACCCTTTGCCCTCCATGATACATATATACAAGTATAACTTAGGGGATTCCCGTCTACCCCACAAGTATATGGTCACCATGACCAACCCTCATGTCTGCAAACATAAGCTTTAAGTGTCTGTCCATTGGACTCACACCTTCATGGTTAGCTATCACACCCGCCATTATTGCCTAATTAAAACCTTTAGCAAATAACCAAACCACCAATTCCATAGTTAATTACCAAGGCCTTATGAAGTGGTATCGTCATACCAACTATAGCTTGTAAGCAATGTAATTAGCCAACACTTAGTGGATTCCCATGTACCCCGTTGATTCCATTATAAAAATTACTTGGGGGATTCCCGTATACCACACAATGGTTTCAAACCCAAATCCATGGCCACCAAGGCCTTTCCAATTCATTTAAAACCATTTAAACCAATTTAGGTTCCCTTACCATCTTATGCAATGAAAAGTTTCAATAATAGTCAAATTATGTGACAAGATCATTCTCATAGGCATTTTAACAAATATGTTGAGCGCATATAGTTTCTAAAGCCAAAACCAAGTACCAATTGACCATTACCATGCAACCACATATTCAAACCACAATTATAACATGAAAACCATAATAAAACATGGGAAAACATTATCCAACCAGGATCAACCAAAAGCCTCAACATATATTTCAAAACCACAACAATGCCACAATTATACCATAAAAACCATCCACTAAAACATGATTTTAGTTGAACTAACAATGAGGGAGGAGTAACATGCCTTAGATACCAAAGAATACGGAGAGATTTACTCTTGAAAGCCCCTAATTGAATCACCTTGAGGAAACCCTGGCCCTTTCTTGATCCAAAATCTTGAGAGATATTTGAGAGTGTTTACAGTGTGTTTGATTGAGAATAATAGAGTAAATGAAGTCCTAAAAATGTTTTAAGTCATGGGGTCAAAAGAATTTAAGTGGGGAAATGTCCAGAATACCCCAACTTAAACTGTAAAAATCACCGCAGGAGGGTACAGTTTGGACCCCTCACTCCTACCAATATCATACGAGTGGTGCCTTCCACTCATACCTTGATCAGAATGTTGGACACCATATTTTGTCCAACATATGACTCCTTAGCCTAAATATTACCATCACTATACGATTAGTACCCTCAAACCGTACCCTATGTAGAATATCAAAGGTTAGACACTGGACAACATACGGTGGACACTATATTTCTTGTATCATGAACATACGACTAGTATGATGTATTCTCGTATTAAGAATAGAAAATAACCTAGAACACACTGTTTATCATATGACTTGGGTTCCGAGTTCATTAGCACAACATACGACTAGCATGCTTGAGTCGTATAGTCCTCAGAGAGTTCAAAACTCAGTAAATATCAAAGGGTCAATACCCAGGGTGTTTCAATTCTCCCCCACTTGGACCATTTGTCCTCGAATAATGGAACAAAGTTGTACAAGCAAGATTAAAACCTAATGCCTCTACTCTGAACTTTAACTAAGTTAGAAAACAAAGATACAAGGGAACTAATCTTTCCTTTAACAATGTTTGAAAACAAAGATTATTATGAAGAACACATACCTTCCGCACGAGTTTTCGAAGCAGAAAATAAGAATGGATACTTGGACTTCATGTCCTCTTCTCATTCCCATGTAGCCTCTTTAACCTTGTGGTTCCTCCATACAACCTTTACTGAGGCCACATCCTTGGTCCGCAACTGATGAACCTGACAATCCAAGATCTTAATCGGGACCACCCCATAAGATAAAGAATTTAGAATACCAATATCCTTGATAGGAATAATTTGAAATGGATCACCCATACACTTTCTCAACATAGAAACATGGAACACCGGCTGAATGGATCTCATACTAAAAGGTAACTCTAACTCATACGCAATCTACCAACCCTTCTTAAAATTGAGTACGAACCAACATACCTGGGACTGAGCTTCCCCATCTTACAGAACTGCATTACTCCCTTCGTGGGAGACACCTTAAAAAATACCCTATAACCAACCTCAACTCCAAATCTCTTCACCTCATATCTGCATAGGAATTTTGTTGACTTTGGGCAGCCTTAATTCTGTCTCGAATCACTTTCACCTTCTCTATGGATTGATTAACAAAATCTAAGCCAAACATCTCTGCCTCACCAACCTCAAACCATCCAATAGGAGACGTACAATTCCTACTATACAAGGATTCAAATAGAGCCATCCCAATGATAGACTGGTAGCTATTATTATAGGAAAACTCTACAAGAGGTAAGTGCTCAACCTAACTACCACCATAGTCAATCATGCAAGCACGAAGCATATCCTCCAATGTCTAAATAGTTCTCTCTTCTTGCCCATCAGACTGCAGGTGAAAATCAAAACTCGGCTAACTTAGTCCCAAAAATCTTCTGGAATGACCACCAAAAGTGAGATGAAAATTGTGTACTACGAT
>NW_025838103.1:0-2419 GCF_002878395.1 Capsicum annuum | reverse complement strand
TTTGTGATTTAAATGTACTAATTCCCATGTTTTGTAGGTACATAGTTACTGAGACGAGGAGAAGTAGAATGAACTAAAAAAGGATCAAAGTAAGAAGAGAAGTGCCAAAACTGGAAAAACCTATGTAGACTGGGCCTGAAGTACCGTGATCACGTAGCTGGCACCACGATTGCGGTAAGTCAAGAAGTCAGCAGGCCGCAATCGCTTAAAGAATTTAGTGATCGCAGAGCTGCGATCTTGGTATATACACACACGATCGTGCGATAGCAGGATTTTCAGCCAGGGGTAAAATTGTAAGAGTACATAACCGACCCAAAATTCCCATTTAAAAGATCAAAACCCTTATCAATGAATAGTTATTCTACAACCCTACCTCTCATACTTGGTCTAGGGTTTTTGTAACTTCTTGGAGCTTGGAGCTAAATTTTTAGTAATTGTGAGCTAAGAAGACAATAGAGTGACTTACAAGTGGATAATTGGCAAATCTCATTGAGGATTCATTCAAACTTAAATTGTGGTTTGCATTCTCTTTACTTCTGATGATTCAATTTAATGGAGATTTTGGTTTACTCTTAATTATTATCATCCTGAGTAGCAAGTTCTTCCTCTTAGGATTATGTTAGAATTGGGTGTAAATTGTGTGGATTGTGATTCATCTGTGCTTATTCTTGTTTTTTGGTGATGGATTCTACTATTTTTTTTAACTAAATTTGTTGGGATTTATGGGTGAAAGCCCCAAATACCCAAATGTGTATGATGGATGAAAATCCCTAGCTCTTGAAAGCCTAATCCATCCCTAAAAGAGGGGTTTGGATGAACTTTAGGAACCCACATCATCCTTGAAAGAGGGATGTGGGTATCAGGGTAATAGGAGATATTTATGGGCACAGTTTGCTAATTTTCACTATCTTAGAAATAAGGGTGATTATAAGGTTGATTACACCATAAAGATCATCCTAGAAATAGGGATACCAAATTGATGTGTTGGGTGGTTTTAATTGTCGCACTCATTAGGTACTTAAAAGGGTACATGGGTGAGATCTTTGAGGCTTTGTTGAAGAACTTTCCTCAAGGACTTTAAACCATGCCTACCACATCATCAATGAAGAGAATTTGCCCCGATTCATCACATACCCTTGACTAGGATAGCGTAATCCCAAGATACGTGCCTAATTAATTGTTCTCTAATTATTCTTAGTCTTGAATTAGTCCCTTATAATCCCAAGAATTACTCTCACATTAGCAAAAATTGAAAACCCCCAAACCATTTTGTACCATAGATTTGATCTAAGTAAACAACTATTATTTCAGACTTACTCAATCTCTACTCACATTATTCCTCGTGTATTTGACTCATACTCGTAGTTAGGTACATATAAGAACAACGACCTCCTTGCACTTAAATTGACATGTAAGTTGATCTTTATAAAAAATGGCACCATTGCAAGGGAACAATTTGGTGTATTGAGTTAGTTTGAAATTTTAGCTTACTTGCTTTGGTTCAAACTTGTTAATATTTGTTTGTTATTTTTTTTGTTTCTTGTATTAGGTAGATTTTTAGTTTTGTTTATTTGTTACTATGGAATCTTGGAATGAATGTGAGTTCTGTGGTTGGAAATGCTATCATAACAGTCCATGTCCATGTTGTAATGGACCCTACTTTTGGAAAGATTATAGATATACTCCCGGGAGAGAGATGTGTACACCATCTAGGTCTTATAAGGAGTATGGTTGTTCTCTCTGTGGTGGTCATGAAGTTCATTGGAGTGATTTTCCAAATACCCCCTACCCCCATTATACTAACTCGGATGCTAGTTCTACTTCTGATTTTGATGGGTCTTACTAGAAAGAAAGGAAAGAACGAACCGTAAAAAATATTTTTATTAAAGCAATGCTCAAACTCATCTTGGATCGGGTGGAATCAACAGAGGATAATGTGCATCTCATACATAAATTCAATGAAGAGTTAGACTCAATCCAAGAACAAAGCACCGAAAATAGTGGTGTTAAAGCAACACTCCAACTTATCTTGGACCGGGTAGAATCAAAGGGGGATAACTTACACCATATGAATCAAGCCGTAGGGGAATACAACCAGGAAATGAAGAAAGTGGAAGACATGGAAATAGAGGTCACTCATACGACCATGCCCATGCATCTAAATGAGCTTGACATTGAAGAATATTCGATGATTTCCCAACCGACTGAGCTCAATATGGTTGAAGATGCCAGAACAAAGGAAATGGTGCCAGATTTAAAACAAGAATCCAAGAAAATTTCTTATGAAGACTGTAGTCCATTTTGAGGTGAGGATGCCAATAGGGATGAGACTCCGAACTTAAGGAAACAACCTCACTCAAACTAATTTTCATCATAATACTTGGTGGATGTGATGAAAATTAAACCACCTAAGTGAATG
>NW_025838102.1:0-6811 GCF_002878395.1 Capsicum annuum | reverse complement strand
AATAGATCTTGTTGGTATGTATATTCTAGACTATCTATTGTCGATTCTAAATTTGATATTTCTTCTTTTTTTGCATTTATTGAGTTTTACTAACTCCGGCAATTATGTTATATTGTAGTCTTTCTATCCTTATTTTTAATTCTTTACGTTTTTTAGATATTATTTGCTTTAATTCTTTATATTTTGATAACTTTGGTATGTTATTCATCTAAATAATATTTTAGGGAATATCTAAATGTAGTTTTATCAGATAATTCATAATTAATAAATTAATCAAATAAATCCAAATATATACTACTTCCATAAATTTATACAGTATAAGCTCTGATACACTACCAATCTTGGGCTCTCTTAGTAAAAAAAAGAGTGTTGAAGTGTTCTTGTTCTTGGCCAGGTGTTCTTCTTGTTGTTGTTGTGTTTGGCCGAGATTGGTGTATAGATTTGAGTGTGTTTTGTTGTCTTTTTTGTTTCTAGTGTTGGTCCTCTTTCTCTTCAACACTTATTGAGTCTACAACCCAAGTTCTTGAGCAAGATTCGAGTTGTGGTGTGGTGTTAAGTGTACAATTTCTTCTTATTGTTGTTGGTATTCATCTCGTGTTTCTGTGTTGTGTTGAAGAAGTTGTTGTTTAATCTTGAAGAGAGAAAAGAAGTATAAGACTTTGTGTTTATCTTGGAAACAATCCAAGACAACACCAAAGTAGAAAAAGAAAAAGAGTCTTCCAAAAAGCAAGTTACCAAAAAGGAGTAAGGCACTTTTCAAACTTAGACAAAAGAGGAAAGAGACAAGACTATCCCAAAAAGTTGTCTCGCCAAAAGAGTGCAAGTTGGTAGAAAGTTGGTGGAAAGCTTTTGAATCTTGAAAAGAGAGTCTCAAGTCTTGTAAGCCTATACCATAGCCGAAATATCTTCCTCAAAGGTGTATTATTGAACATCAAAGTCTTGGAACAAATTCTCTTCAACAAAGTGTGTTTTTGACTTGTAAACTTGTTTAGTTTTCTTGTTGCCATTTGTGTGGTGTTGTTACTTGCGGTTCAAAGACTTGAACCTTTGTTGGTGTGTTGTGTGTGATATTGTGGACTGTTTTTGGTGCAATGGAACCCGAGACCTCACACTCTCAACCCACAGGGGAACACAATGCTATTAGTATTATTTTGGCTCGCCTTGAAGCTGTCCCGAGACATGGCTAGGATGACCGCGGGTATTGAAAAACTAGACTCGGATGTGGTATCAATGAAGGGTGAAGTGTCAATTATGGGTGGAACATGCCACGTATGTTACTAAATACATCTAGATTTTTTCAACGTTTCTAGGACTCTGCATGTTAATATAGTTAGGGATCGTTTGGTGTGAGGTATAAGGGATAAGTAATTTTGGAATAAAATGAAGTATTATTTTATCCCATATTTGATTGGAGAGATTAATCAATACCGGATTAGCTTATCCCATATGCATGGTGAGATAAGTTATCCTAGGTAATCCCGGGATAACTAATCCCGAAATTAGTTATCCCGGAATAATTATTTCCCAATCAAACGACTCCTTACGGTATTACTTAAAATTTATTCAACTTTATTATATACCAAATATTATGTTAGGATTTCTCTTGAATTTTCTATCTTACTTGAATTCTATCATAATTGTGTTTTACTTCGAAAAAAAAACTTAATAAAAAATATTTCGTAATAGGAAAAAAAATCTTAATAAAAAATATTTCGTAGTAGGAAAAATCTACTTCCTATTAGGTGTTTTGTAGTTCTATAAACAACTTCTTTAGTCAAAACACAATTGAATCCACAATATAATTGTTTAAAGAGTTTTCTATGGGAGATTTTCTCCCAATATATTTTATATTTTTCGTTTGAACAAATCATATTAATAATATATTTTATAATATATTTTTCTTTATCGTCTCAATAGTTTGCTTCTATTAGCTTCTGCATGACGCCCTCTTAATTTCGAACCCAACATATTATTGTATCAAATATACTAAAATCAAAACCATATTATTAAAAAGATTAATTTTGATATGATAATTCAAAGGGTCTTTTTTTCTTTTTTAATTATCAACCTCTGACTTCCCCCTCGATCATCTTCTCTAATACCCCACTCCAAAATTGTTTTCTTCAAGACAATGGACGTTGACTCCAAACAACAATGACAATGGCCATTTGTCTCACCCATGCCCTCTCCTCTATAATGATCCGACCAGGACCTGACCGTGATCGGTATCTCAAGTCCACCGAGGATTGAAGACTACCCCTTTGCCTAGCCAAATAGAACATAACACACATGACAACGGCTGAATTCCAAAAACATATCAAGATAGGAAGTAATAAGTTTAAAGACATCTAAGAGTGTCAACATCAATACCCAATCCAATCCACAGTAATATCCTCAAAGCCTCTACTAATTCAAAAATAATCTAAGTCTAGACATGTCTCCGACCCTGACAATTACAATAACAATGACAATGTAAATGTGAAGTCTTTACTTCTAATTTATGGAAGGAAAACCGATGAAATGATCAAGTCTTTCAAAGAATGGAAGCTCGCCACTTCACCATCTAACATTGCACAAAAAAGTAAACTTTCCCTCGGACCCTGCATCGCATGGGGATATAGCATTCAAAGACGGTTAGTGGGTTGAGCACTAACCCACTAACCTTAAGCCTAGACAGAGAACTTTTAAAAAAAAATCTGCGGCTTCTCATATCAATCCAATCAGGTGACAACGCAATTCTTTGGCTCAGAAATCCCTTACCTAAATGCAAAAAATAAGAAAATTATACACCAACTTCAACTTCAGTAGAATGGGGAGGAGCACATAAAAACATAATATTTCATTTCATATAGATTCAATAACTTGTAAAATTTCAACATAGTTAAGGAAATCTTAGCGGAAAAACTGTCCATACAGCCACAACGAGAGAAACCCGATTGGAATAAGGTGCTAATGTTATAGATGTTTCACAAACAATATTACGTTATAATAAGGATAAAGATAGATACTCTAACATTGAAACAAATAAATAGCTTATTTTTGCATTTTGGTAAATAAGTCTCAATGTAACTTGGACGTCAATAGAGCCATGAAAGTACCCGAGACTTCAACACAAATAGAAACTGTGTAGACACAACCTACTGAAATTCTACTTGTAATATCTTGCTCCACGCCTTGACAATATTCATTGCGATTCGTGACAGCAACTTAAGAACAACCTATGTTTTCTGCAACTCCTTTATAGTACCAGAACAAGCTGGGACGACAAATGCATGGCAACAATTGGTGCGCCACAAGTGCAAACCTTCCGAAAAGTCATGGTTAAACCTTCCAAAAAGTCATGATTAAGGTTGACGTTAATAACATCATAGCTACCGGTGTTTTCACTATTTTTATTTGGGCTCTTTCTGGAAAATATAGTCTTCATGAATGCACTCAGCATGTACACATCAGGAAGACAACAACATAACAATAGTAGACGACAATGAACATAAGAAAACCATGTCTGCTTCTTAATCTTCTAATATATATGTTTTACTAATACATACACCTAATGGCTTATGTTTGCTTATGTCCTAATCTAGACTTTGGGAACAATGTGTTTATGTTCATTGTTCTCCCAAGTTATATTAAATAGTTTCTGACTATATCTTTTTGAAGATTTAACGCATGTAGTAAATTTCTACAAAACTCCATGCTCAAATTCTGCTCATCTCGTATGGTGCTTTAGACTTAAAGAAAGAACTAAAAAACATGATAACAATGAAAGCTTCAAGTACCCAATGGTTACTAAGAAACTAGCAATTGCCATTGCAATACTACCAGCAAATGATTTATTTTTATTGTATAGGACATGATCCTGTTTTCACGTTATTGTTATCATAATAAGCAACTCTTCCCATTTCTCTTAATTCATTTTTGTTTTTTTATGTTTCTATATTTCTTATCTGCTAATATAATTCACTAACGACAAGAAGATTTAAAATTTAAAGTAACATAAACCATCTGTTTCATTTCCCTAATTACGATAATAATCTAGCGCCTAATGAATGTCATAACATTTGAAATTCCTCTTCTTCACTTTATAAGTTATCCAATTAAGAAACAACATCCTTAACTCCAGTGCTCAATTACGTATTAATCAATATTTAATTGATTGGTCTAAGGTTATCAACAAAAAGATTTGTCTAAGACACTTGCTTTTTTTTCCCAAGTCACTTATTTTCTTGTCCATCAATTTCTGGCAACTTCGTTGAGAATTTTCACAAACAACTAGGGGGCAAAAGTTCAATCAAATAAAGGATTTCAAAAGTATCATGCTTCTTTTTCCCTAAATTAACAGGCATTCAGACAATCAATTTGTAAATACAAGTAAAGAAATTCAAAAAATCATAATTAAGCACATAAAGAGCAATTCTATCAAGACAGCGCCATAGTAAAAGACGAAAATATTGATAATAAATTTTGAACCGCTTAAATTAATAATTCAGCAGAAGCACATGAGAAATTGAAATTCAAAACAGTAGAACTCACTATGCGAATTTCTGTAGCCAAGGAAAAACGAAAAATTGCCAAATTCAGCCGAGATCTATACTTTTGTGTTATACACCAAAAAGAGGGCATAGAAGTAAAAGCTTATATAACAATTTCTTGATACAACCGAAGAAAAGAGACACGAGGGGGGCTGGGGGGGCGAAATTTTAGAGAAGAAGGTGAGAGAAAAAGCTAGAACGATGGAGAAAGGAAAAGAAATATCAATAGAACTAATGGACCAAAGAACCAGAAAAAGATTAAAATACCCTAAAAGCAAGCACACACGTCAACGATGACCTGCTTACTTTACCACAATTCTACATAATAGTAACAAGCTTGCTTCATCACGCTAGACATAAAGATATCATTAAATTTATTTTAAATTTTTAAAAAATATCTAAAATTTATTCGAGTCTTAATACCCCATGAAATTAGTTCCAATTATAATTAGTACACCATTCTGATCTATTTTTAGAGTAAGTGCAAAGTCACATATAAAGAGGCTGAGTTAAAATTTATCCCCAAATCAATATAAAATTGTCATGTGACATTAACAACTTGTCTTCTCCAAACTATTCATCTTCTTCAAATAATTTATTTTCTCCAAAGAAGAAAAAAGAAGGAATTCACAGAATTCATGTCCATCAATGTAAAAAGAAAAAATTGATGCTTCTCCTTCATCCATTCACTTTAATCAAAATCTCATTCATGAAAATAAAATTTTTTACTCTTCAATTTCATATTTTATTTCTAATCAAACATCAAAATTTGTTCTTTTTCTGATTTTGTAATGATGTTCGTGATAGACGACATTAATTGATCTAAAAATATCAAATCTATTATCCACTTCAACTTCAGCACAATCAATGCTTGTTGTACCACTATCATTGCCTTCAAAGACGTCGACATCGACAGATCAAAAGAAGAAGGTAATTAACACTGATGCAAATTTAAAGTGATACTATTTCTGAATTGAAATATCATCACAATGATGAAAAAATGAAAAAGAAGAAGAATATTAGAGAGACTTGGCCATCAATAACAACGATGAAAGAAAGTCCGACCAGTGAAATTCGACATGATTTTCAAAGGATGTGCAAGCTATTTATAATTTGTCAACCAATTGTATTAGAATTGCAAATTTCAATTTTTTTTATCAGTGGATATAGTCGGAGAAAGAAAATAGGGGAGAAAGTTAGCTTGTCAGAATAGAATAAAGAAGGGAGAGTAAAATGAATTAAAATATTAATAGGTTGGAGTTTTATCCGATCCTATATTAAAAAGAAAAAAAAAAATATTATTAGAGAGTGAGATGCACGCACTCAGGCTGAATACCATTGACGTGAAAAATGTGTATTTATTATGATTAGAACTAATTTCGTGAGGTAATAAAATTCCTGCAAATTTTAAGTGTCTTTTTAAAAATTCAAAATAATTTTAATAGTATATTTATGTCCTTTCTCTTAACTTTATCCGTAATTATGATGTTTTTATTAATCCATTTTATTGAATCTATATATTTTTAAGCCTAATTAAAATTACATAAATAGATAGATAAAGAGAATTTTTTTTTTTTGAGAAAAGACATCTTTCCCCCCCTGAACTTGTCCTTCAAACTCACTTTAACACTTAAACTTAACTTCCGTTTATTTACCCTCTTTAACATCTTTAAAGTGTATTTATTTAACCCCAAAAGCTGATGTGACATCTTTTTAAAAAAAGAGGCGTATTTATTTATTAAAAAAATTAATTTCAGTAATATTATATTTAAAATATAATAAAAAATTACAAAAAATAAAATTAAAATTAAAATAAAAAATGAACACTTTTTCTCTTCTTCTTTCTTCCTCAAATCATCATCAACAACAACACTCAAACCTCCATTAACAACCTCAATTTTTTTTTACTTTCCTCCATTAACAACACCACCCAAAAACAACACTTTCCTTTATTTTTTTTCACTTTCCTCCATTAACACCACCACCCAAGAACAACACTTTAATTTTTTTCACTTTCATCCATTAACAACACCACTCAAGAACAACACTTTCCTTTAAATTTTTTTCACTTTCCTCCATTAACACCATCACCCAAGAACAACACTTTTCTTTAATTTTTTTACTTTTCTCCACTAACACCACCCAAGAACAAACATGAAAACACTATTAAATAATTTTCTCCATTGAACACATTCTCAACCTTCAATCCAACTCCCTCAAAATTTAGATAATAATTAAATTAAATTGATGATTTTATTTTTGAATCACTTATCATCAAT
>NW_025838101.1:0-1461 GCF_002878395.1 Capsicum annuum | reverse complement strand
TAGTATATGAGGAAACCCTAAAACCAAAGGCCAAACAAAATAGGAGAAAATCGGGTCCATGGCCAAATTTGGTCCGTACCCGCTGTCTGGCACCGGGTATAGGTAGTACCTGCGATCCTGACACTGGGCGTACATACAAACTGTAGGTACTGGGAGCAAAAATCCTACAAGTTCAACTCTCGAGATTTTGGACTTCTGGTAGTTGTATTGCCTACATGAGGTCCGTAGGTCCTATATGCAGCCACATGTTGACTTGGTAAGTGCTAGGAGTCATCTTTTCAACTCTTCTTTAATTTCCAAACATGCTTTGATAACGATCAAGCTGGAAAACTTCCTGAATATCCATAATTGCTCCAAAAATGTCTGAAAACACCTTTCCCCCCTTTTCACGAACTTATCATCCAAAACATGGTTTTCTGCAAACCATACCTAAAAGGCATCATATCTAATAAAATAACCTCAGAAACTAAAATCTTTTCCTCGTTTTAAGCATCAAAAGTTCTATATTTCTATAGCACATCAACACCCTCAACTTAGAATGTTTGCATGTCCTCATGCAACAAAACATAACAAAAACAAAAACGACGCTTAACTAGGATAAACTAAGCTATTCAAGGAAGTCAGACAACATGTAAAACTCAAAACACAACAACCCCCCCCAATCTTATTTTTTAATACCAACTGTGTATGAACATGAAGCACAACAATGTGGCACAATGGGATCATGGTATGACAATTACATTAGCGATAGACAACCACTCATATATACAAGTTACACTACCCAAAATAAGTAAATGGCTAGTAATATGACTCAGGTTCCCTCACAACAAGAATGTCCCACTCACTCATATGAAATCATGGACGTCAATGATGGGATTGTCAAGAGATAATCACACTCATAAGAGAAGTTCCAATCAATGCATGTCACATACCATAGGTTTGCCCTTATTTTCTTTACCTTAGCATTCAGATAGTCATGTTAGGATCACTATAGGACTTTTCTTGGCTTGTAATATAAGCTTGAGGCTGGTAAGGTACATATAGATATATCAAATAACTAAGCCTCCTTGGAACTACACTAACCTTGGGGTCTCACTTATTAACTATTTTTAGTTTATTTTCGTCCTTATTTCTCCCTTTTTATTTTTTCATGCACATTCAGGCTGGGTGTGGTATTTTATTCCTTTTTTTCTTTTCTTTTTCTATCCTACCTAGCCTTACTAACTTTTTCTCTTATTTTGCCCTTATTCATACCCATTTTACCTACACACCCCCATGATATCCACCCTCAACTTAAGAGTTTTGCCTGAGTTAAGGTGTACAATGTCCAAGGAGGAACAAAGCGAAAGTAGATTCATCATACTATAAATGGGAAGGTGAATGGTGAAACAAGAAAAATAGGCTACAAGGCTCAAAATGGGCCCAATCTTCTTCGTTTGGTCTTGGACTTGAATCATGAAA
>NW_025838100.1:0-6294 GCF_002878395.1 Capsicum annuum | reverse complement strand
CTACCAACCCAAACACACCGGTCACAAACTTACTCATGCTTGACCTAGGATCATCCATCTGATCAAGGGCATACTTAGACAACTGGTTGAACTTGAGGCAATACTCATTAACTATCATTGAGCATTACCTCAGGTTTATGAACTCTTCTATCTTATTTTCCCTCATCTCACGTGGGAATAACTAGTCTAGGAACGTATCCTAAAAAATTTGCCAAGTCATGGGAGCTGTATTCTCCCATGTAATCTTCTTCCACATCACTACCAAATCATAAGAAATATCTTTCAGCCTATAGGATGCCAATTCTATGCTCTTTTCTTCAGAAACATGCATAATTTGGGTGATCTTCTTTACCTCATCTAGATAAAGTTGTGGGTCCTCACCTGCCTTCGACCCAAAAAACTCCAATGGATACCTCCTTATAAAATCTCAAATTTTGGTTGCGGCTAAGTCACTATCTTGCTGAGGTAGGGTTGCATCCTAAAAATTACCCTAAACATCAACTGTCACAGCTTGGGCTAGCCCCTGAAAGGTAGCCCAAAACTCTGTATGTGACACATTCTCATTCAAAGGATCTACGGGATGAGGTGGCTGGTTATTATTTTTACATGTGTTAGCTCGATGAGGAGGCATTTTTTGTCACGTGAAAGCATGAGTTAGCAGCAGATAGAGATACTGAATGCACAATAGATCATGATAGAAGAGATGATTTCCTAAAATGCTCTATAGCCTCTTCCTAAAATGCACGCAGCTTGTCTGACTCCCTAGGACTCTCTAAACCTTAGGCTCTGATACCAAGTTTGTAAGGCCTAGAAATCTGATTCCCGGGATGCCACACAGTATTCCAAACTATAAGTAGTTCTGAGCTAACCTGGCTGCCTTTTCTAAATCTGAATCTCAAATTCGGGAAGGTATGAATGAAAAATCATAATAAATGCAAAAACTGTCTGAATTATCTGGGTATATCTGAATCATACTAATCTCAAATGTCTGATAAAGGAAATACTGAAAATCTGAATACTGTAACTAAAATCTAAAACTAAATCTAGTAGTCCAACAATCCTCTACTGACTAAATCTAGAGAGTCACTGAGATAGGCCCCAACTAACTCAAACTGTATGAAATAAATACAAAAACATCTATTAATAAACTAAAAACATGAATAGCTAAGTCCCCGAACTATAAGGACTCACTAACTACAGAGATGTAGATGAGATGCTCAAAAATCACTCGCGCTGCTGTGGCTGAGCACCTGAATTTATATTATGAGACAATGTAGCACATAGACGTATATGTGGATCAGTACTTTGAGGATGTACTGAGTATATGGGGGTGAATGCAATAAGTAAACAATGTTATCACGGTTTATAAAATCATGCATGCTAAATGTAAATGACTTGCATAGGCTTGAGTAAATTTGAAACCTAAAGATCATAAATCATGAGTAGTAAAGCATGCAATACAATTCTTATGAGTCACAATACTTAGTTCTAAAATTTGTATTTTGTTCTTATTGTCAATTCATATAGCCTAAGTGAAATCTGAAAACTTATTCTAAAAATCTTTACTGTTAGGGAGGTTCTCTTAACTGACATAAACCATGCGAGCTACATGGAGTCCAATGACTTAACCTCCTAAGGAAGAAACCTCACGTTAGGGAGAGGTGTCATATTCTTGCTAGGGATTATAACCTAATCCAGGTGATCGATCACAAGCTAAAATTGTCAACCATATAGAAATTAGTAAACCTGATAATCTGTACCTATGTTGGCTATGTAGTTCTGTGGAAGATAACGCACACTAATCCCACACTTCTCGCTCGGTGCTAAATACTACTTCCTCTTAAATTTGTATGCTCAAAACATTGGAAATCCCCTTTTAAAAGGTATCATAAGGGTTCATATGGAAAACCAATTATGCATTTATATGAGTAAATCTATAAATAAAGTTAATCTGAGTTCTGTAAACTATAATAATCTGCAAAGTGAATTCCAAAGCTAAATCAGTGATTGAAAGATCAAGCTTTACTGAAAAAAACTATAAATAATCTACTCATAAGATGCTTAAAGCATCATCTTTCTTAGAATCATAAAATCAATCTTGGGAAAATAATCAATGCTTCAATCTCATGTTAAAACATCATAATATTCATGCTTGGTAATGTAAACATTCATAATTCAACTTAAAATCTGGAAATTTCAGCAATATGCATGAAAATATGAACATAATCTTGTAATTCAATTTCTAAATCATTGGAAATCTCATAAGCTTGTAAACAACATTAATGGGTATAAACCCTAACTTCAATTTCATGAAAACTTATATATAATTCAGTAAATTCGTGATTAAAATAAGTTTTGGGCACAAGGATGAAATGAGTATCCTTGTTCATAACCCCACATACCTTAATTGGTGATCTTTGATGAAAAACTTGAATCTTGGGTACCTATTGATGCTTTGATGATAAATTCTTAGAGCCTTTGTGTTGGGAGTCCTCAATATTGAATTTCTTTGAAATGGAGGAATTTGGATTCCTTGGGAAGAAAGTTTGATGAACTAGGGTTTTGCTTGAAAGAGATTTGATGAAAAGTGGATGTAAAGTTCTTTGAAGGGGTTTAATTCACTGTTTAAGAAGGATTAGGGGCTGGAAGAATGACCAAAGTACCCCTTTTTAATAATTAAATGAATAGAAAAAAAGCATATTTTTCCAAACTGAGTGGCCACCGCGACGCGTCACTATCGCGGTGGCTCACTGGAAATTGACAAATAGAAACTGGGTAGACTCAACGATGTGGAGCCATCGCGGTGCCGCTTTGGAATGCCATTTTGGCACATGGAGCGATGCTCCATTATCGTGCTGGACCTCTTCAAATTGACGAATGAGAAATTGGCCCTCTCCGCGACATGCCAATATCGCGGAGGGCCACACGTAATAATTATCATTCACTTTAGAAGCTAATTCTTGGCATTTTTGGGATGAATTTAAGTTAGGAAAGTTTGAGGTATTAAACTTGTTGCCGTATGCACTGTTGTTGTCACTAGGGGTAGCCTCGGATCGTGATAACAACCCCTTTAATCCCAATTAAAACTTTTACACATAACCCATTCCATTTAACCAAGAAATCTTCCTATAAGGCATTACCAAATTGTATCGTCATACTAATATGCTTGAAAACTTTTAGAATTACGTCATTCCAGTTATACATAAACCTGGGGGAATCCACGACCCCCAAGTTCTAATTTAAAAACCATACCACGGCCGCCAAGGCCTTATAATATCATTTATGTTCCATTAACCTTTTAGGCAATGCAATAGTTCAAAAGTGGCTTAAAACATGCATATTTTTATGTTCCAAAACCAATTTACAGAGAGGGTTGAGGTTAATACCAATTTCAATAATTTTAAGGGAATGCCATGACCCCCATCCCATTCACCATATCCATGCACAAATTTAGTTCCAACCCATAAGATAAAGTATGATTAACAAATTCCAAAACCATGGGAAAACAAAACAAGTAATAGTCATTTAAAACCCTCAACCCATTATTCAAAACCAAATAATTTAATTCACATAAACCATGATTAAACACATGATTTTATATAAAAACCAAGTTAGGGAAGAGATACATGATTGAAAACTCAAAGAATTTGGAGAAGAAACCACCCTTTGAGCCTAGATGACCATCCTTTAGAAACTCTAGCTTTGTTCTTGACTTGGGAATTTGAGAGAGAAGAGAGTATTTATGTTATGTTTAATAGGTGGAAATGGGGCTAAGGGAATGTTTTATGTCATGGAATAGTAGTGGGGTAAGAGAAAAAGACCACCATGCCCTTAATAAAATCGTGCAGGAATTATAACTCTCAGTCACTATGGGTTATGTGACGACTCGTGATCACTGGGCATGATTCATCACCTAGACTCATAGCCTGGGAAAAAATTTAGGGCATCCTTTCTGGTTTGGTCACGAGTCACATCCTACGACTCATGAACTTACCCTACAACTTGTGAAATCTAGTCGTTACCAAGACAACAACCTTGGGCCATTTCACTACTAAGGTCACGAGTCCCTCACCATAACTCATGACATTACCTTATGAATCATATGGTCCCAGTCATCACTATGCCAGAAAATTAGGGAAACCTTACTTGTCAGACCATTATTAGCTCTATATGACTCATGATGAGTCTTCACAATTCATCGTCTAAGTCGTACCCTGAGAAGTTAGCACAATTTCTGAGAAAAATTCAGAGTTCAAAACCTGGGGTATTACATTTAGCACAGAAATGTGACAACAACAAAGTTTTGTGGTGTTTTTTGTTTCAATTTATTTTAGATTATTCCCTTGGAAGAAAAACAACTTACCTCATTTGATACTAAATCAAATTAATGAATAATGTCAATATTATTTATATGATTGGATTTTTGTAAATTATATGACCAGTTAAATCTTTATTTTACATTCAGTTTAGTTATTATTCACCCAACTAAACTTATTAATTGAATATTATTTACAAACCTTGAACATGTAACGAAAAACAAGAAATAGTTTTAGAATCCTGTAATTAAATAACATATCAATGCAATGGAGGAAAAATTTCAAACAAGCAATGCCTCAATCACAATAGATCAAAATGTCGTTAGATTTGATTCATATGAGAGAGTATAAAACCCTAAATGTGTATCTAATTTTTAAAACTCTCCCAATAATTTTCACCAGTAAATAAGCTTCAGATTGACAAAAATGGTGGATAAAAAAGAGGAAGAAGGTATAAATTAATATAGATGAGTTAATATATTATTTGTGGGATAATTTGGACACCATACTAGATGAAAAAGGGATTCTACATGCCTTATGTAGGTGTAATACATGCACCATACTAACTCTGCAAATGTTGTAAAAATGACACGCCCATACGCTACTTGAGGTTCCTAAAGTGAACAATGTCTATTTGAGGTGCCAAAGTAAAAGATGACGCCAATTTGAGGGGCCTGGCGATGTATTAGGCAAGTTCGTCGGGGACGAAAGATCACCTCCTTGCACCTGACCAACCACCATAATATCACCCTTGTCGGATGAATTTCGAACATATAACAAGATAAAATTAGAGAATAAAAGATACTTTTATAATCAATAACCAACAACAGACCAACATCACCCAAATCTATAGTAATCCAATAAAGCTTTCTAAACAAGGTACCAAAACAAAATACCAATAAGGTCACGACACATACCCCCAACTATATCCAAAACTCATCTAAAAGAATCTGAGACCTTGGAGATAAAAACATGAAATGTAGACTTCCGATGTATGGAATCTCACCACTTCAATGTCAACACATGAACTGACCCCAAATCTGAATCACTGTGCAGGAGAAGTAGAAGTATGGACAATTCCTGCATTGCGTGGAGATACAACATCCGGAGATGGTTAGCAGGGTGAACGCTAACATGTAAATTAAGGATAAGGGTAACATAATACCATGATCAACAGTTTCAAACTCATTCAAAATCCAATGCACATAATCGATTGCATATATATATATATCACATGCCGGGATAGGGAATAAGGCTTAACATGAACCTTTGAAAATCTTAACCTGGGTAGTGTAGCTTAACCATCATAATAATAGTACCTATGGCCTATATGGTCCTAAGTTCTCACCCCCTGGTCGGGTCCTAGTGCGCGTAGCCATGTGAAATGGAGAAAGATCATACATATATGCACGGGGGACTCGAACGCTCCAATCATATATAAAGGTGACTTAAGTACTAGATCATAAAATATAATATGGGGGACTCGAACCCTCGAATCATAATGATAACAATAAGGTGGACTCGAACCACCTGGTCTTAGTAATGGGACTCAAAACCTCAAGCCATAACAACCCCCATATCGGCTATCACGATTTCCAGTGTCATTTCTCTTGAGACGTCCACCTTTCACGGTTAGACACACAATCCTTTTTAAAGACCAATTAAAATATTTAACATATATTCCTATTTTTATTAAACCAATTACGCACCAACGCATCCGTTGGTATCGTCATACCAACCTCGCTTGCAAGCTAATATCATCATGCGAAGTTATCTACTCAACCAACTAGGACTCGAACCTATAGGTCAAAAGATCTCCAAATAATTAATCAGACATGACTGAAATGTGTCGCAAAGTTAGTTTTAAGTTGTGGGGTCAAAAGGGTTAAAGTGGGAAGTTTCCAAAGTGCCTCAACTTAAGAACCAAAAAGTGTCGCCCTTGACTATGAGTCACCCATTGACTCATAACCACACCCAT
>NW_025838099.1:0-22125 GCF_002878395.1 Capsicum annuum | reverse complement strand
TGTTCTCTTTTCTCATTGTCAGTTTCAATTAAAGGCATGGTTTTATACAATGTTTTTAGGATTTGAATGTTGTATGATTTTGGCTTCTCAAATATGATTTGGGTTTTTTTTGTTATAAATTCTTGGTTATGGTTTTCCCATGTTTTAATTATGCTTTTATATTCATTAATGATGGTTTTGGATAATTGGTTTTATAGGAATGGTTCTTTGGTAATGGGCTTTGGTTTTGGAAATACTATGCCTCAATGTGATTGATAAAATGCCTTAAACAATGTTTCCACTATATTATTAATTTTTCAATGGAATTTATGCATGGTTTAAACTTGGTAATGGAACCCTAAATGGTATGAATGGTTTTAAATGGATTGGATAGGCCTTGGTGGCCACGATTTTTATTATTTGGAAATTGTGAAGGGTATATAGAATCCCTTAAGCCTATATATGTTTGGCTATGGACAAAACTTACAAGTATAGTTGGTATAATGATACCACTACAAATGGCCTTGGTTAATAAATAGTTAATTGATTGGTTGGTTGCTTAGAAATAGTTTTAATTGTGCAATAATGGTAGGGTGTGTAGCAAAGTCATGGAAGGTGGAGGTCTCGGGAGGAACAAAATTGGAAACTCATATTTGTTGAAGTGAGGTTTGGTCCAAGTAACTGTGTGTATAATGTCACACTTTATGTTTGGGAGATGTACTAGTCATCCCAGGTTTTCTTCCCTCGTCATGTGGCTTCATGCAATGGGCCCTTTCAGCAGGGGCAGATGAACCCATATATCTAATTGGTGGTTTAGGTTGACAAAGCTACACAATTGAGGTAAAGGTTTTAATGAAATGCTAAACCTGGTTCACTATCTCGGCATGGATATATATATGTATGGTTTGTGTGCATATTGATGGTTTTACTTGATTTTATAAATGGCATTATTTTATCTTTATCTTGAGTTCATGCTTGCATCCACGTGCAAACCGGTCTTCGGGTTGTTGTATACCCATACTATGCAGCAATAGGTCATTCTACTCTTCTTACACAATGATTGACATAGGGACAACTGTTAGATTGAAGTGGTGAGCTTCTATCTTTTTTATGGCTTCATCTTATGTTATGAATATTTTTAGACATTTTGATTATTTTTGGATAATGGTTTTGTCTAGGGTTAGGGGCATGTCCCAACCTGATATCCTTGGTCTTTTGGTTAGAGGCTTTGTGGTACTGCTATGGTTTAGAATGGGCGGGACCGGTGTTGGGCTCAACCTTAATATTGGCATTGGTATTGGGGATGACATCATTGGACATAATTTCTCACTATTCCACCATATTTCATTTTGGGATTAGTCATATTATGTTTTGGATCTCATTTGGTTATAGTCTGCTTTATGGACCTTGGTTCGGTATTAATTTGGCTTAGTGGTTTAGTTGGTATAGTTTGGTAGATGGAATAACTCGGTAGGGTTTGTCTTAGAATAGACTTATCCCAAAGACAGTCCTTGTCCAATTATGTTATCTTTTTATTTATTTGGTATTCAACAAACTCAAGGTATGCTAATGATTGTTGGGTTGGGTAACAGAGGGTGGTCCCCGATCCTAGTTAGACTTGGGATGCCCATAATGACAAGGTCCCTTGTCATGTCGTGTCAAATAATAAGGTGGTCGGGATGATGGCAAGTGGTAAAAGACAAAATGGGGGAGTTTTTGTTCCTTTTTAACAACTAGGGCTCCTAACATAAAACAGTCGACTGATAGGTGTTATAAAGGTGGAAATAATTTTCAAGCACAGGGTGCCCTATCTCAAGCAATTAGGGCTCAGTTAGCCTCACCATCCTATCCTTGTCAGTTCTATGGTAGGTTGCATAGGGGCTTCTATAATGAGGGGAGGGATAGGTATTTTAAATATGGTCAGCTAAGCCATATGCCTAGAAACTGTTTGATTGATAAGGGTCTTTTAGGAGCGAGTGAGGCTTTGGTTGTTTCATCTTTTGTTATTTTATCCTAGTCTCCTGTAATAAAGGGTACTACTTCTGCATTTGTTTCTGCTTTTGGTATCGAAGCAGGTCAAAATAGGTTATGTACTCTTCCTATTCAACAGGAATTTGGGGCATCACCTTATATCATTATTGGTATATTGTAACTCTTTTCTCTTAAAGTGTATTGGTTTCTTGATCTGGGGTCCACTTTCTCTTATGTGACCCCATTTATGGCTGTGTATTTTGGTTATGATTCTGTGGTTATTTCGAATCTTTATTCTATTTCTACCCAGTAGGTGACTCTGTGATTTCAAAGAGAGTCTATAGGGGACGTGTGGTATCTCTTTGTAATATGCATACCTTGGTGGATTTGTTTGAACTTGAGATGGTGGATTTTGATGTTAGATTAGAAATGGATTGATTACACTCTTGTTATGCATCCTTAGATTGTCGGAACAATAAGGCTGTCTAGTTTTCCTCGTGAACTGGTTATTCAATTAAAGGTTGGTTTCCTAGATATTGGGAGGAGTTTTACTTCCTATCTTAGAGCTCAGAGGTTGATATCTAAAGGGTGTCTCTATCATCTGGTCTGGGTTAAAGATTCTAACTCGAAAGGTCCTTCTTTATATTGGACTCCGGTGGTAAATGAGTTTCTTGAGGTCTTTCTGAATGATCTTCCAGGTGTTTCCCTGGATAGAAATATTGACTTTGGTATCGGTTTAGTTCCAAACACTCTTCCAATATTATTTCTCCTTATAAAATGGCTCCAGCTGAGTTAAGAAGAATCTTTTGGATAAGGGTTTCACCTATCCTATTATGTACCCTTAGGGTGTACCAGTGTTATTCGTGTGAAAGAAGGATGTTTCCTTTCGAATATGCATTGACTATCGTCAATTAAATAAGTTAACGATTAAGAACAGGTATCCCCTTCCAAGGTTAGATGACTTGTTTGATCAGTTGCAAGGTTCAAAATTCATTCCTACAATTGATCTTTGATCTGGTATCATCATCTTAAGATTAGGGAGGAGGAATCCCTAAGTCGACTTTTCATACTTGGTACGGGTACTTTAAGTTCTTAGTAATTTTATTTGGATTGACTAATACCCCGACGAAATTTATGGATTTGATGAATAGGGTTTTCAGGCAGTTTTTGGATCATTTTCTCATTGTGTTCATTGTTGACATTTTGGTTTATTTTAAAAGTGAGGTGGATCATGCCAATCACATTTGTATGGTCTTGCAGACCTTGAAGGAGTAGCAAATGTATAAAAAATTCTCTAAGTGTGAGTTTTGGTTGAATGATGTAAATTTTCTTGGTCATATTATTTTTGGTGAGAGGATTATAGAAATATATAGTGGATCTGCAAAAGGTAGTTGTGGTTAAAAGGTGGCCTAGACCCATGACTCCAATCAACATTCAGAGCTTCTTGGATTTGGTTGGGTATTATAGGCAGTTTGTGGAGAGTTTCTCGATGATAGATACCCTATTGACTAAGTTGAGTCAAAAGAAAGTGAAGTTTTCTTGGTCGGATGCTTGTGAGGGAAGCTTTGAGAAGTTGAAGGGTAAGGTAACTTTGGCTTTGGTTTTCAAATTGCCTGAAGGCAAAAAGGGTTTATGGTTTATTGTGAAGCATCCCGTGCGAAAATTGGTTGTGTTTTGATGCAACATGGCAACGTGATTGTCTATGCTTCCAGGTAGTTCAAGGTGCATAAGAGGAATTATCCTACTCATGATTTCGAACTTTTAGCAGTAGTTTTCTCTTTGAAAATCTAGAGGCATTATTTATATGGAGTGCATGTGGACATCTTTTCTGATCATAAGAGTCTGTAGTATGAGTTCACTTAGAAGGAGCTAAATCTCTGGCAGATGAGATGGGTTGAGCTTCTCAAGGACTATGATATAAGAGTTCACTACCACCTAGGTAAAGATAACATAGTTTTTGATGCTCTTAGTAGGTTATACATAAGGAGGTTAGCTCATATAGATAAGGAGAAACGAGAATTGGTAAAGGATATTCACTTCTTGGCTAATCTTACAATTCACCTCTTGGACTCTAATGATGGTGGTATGATGGTATATGAAGTGGTTCGATCATCTCTTGGTGCATAGATCAAGGAGAAACAAATGCTAGCTACTATAATGATAAAAATCAAGGGTGATGTAGGCGGGCAAAGGATAATGGAGTTTGAGATCAGCGGTGATGGTACTTTGCGATATCAAGGGAGGTTATGTGTTCCTAACGTCGATGGGTTATGACAAAGAGTTTTGGCTGAGGCACATGAATCGCACTATGTTGTTCATCCCTATTTGACAAAAATATATCATGATCTCTAGGAGATATATTGGTAGAGTGGTATTAAGAGGGATATGGCTACTTTTGTAGCCAAGGGTATAGTGTTCCAACAAGTTAAAGTTGAGCACATAAAGACTGGAGGGTTTTATTAGGATATTGAGTTGCCTAAAAGAAAATTGGAGGTAATCAATATAGATTTCATTATCGGTCTTCCTTAGTCTCAAAACCAATTTGATTCGGCTTGGGTCATCGTCGATAGGATGATAAAGTCCATTCTCTTTTTCCTAGTAAGGACTAATTTTTTGGCTAAGGACTATGCAAGGTTGTATCTTCAGGAGATTGTAAAGATGCATGGGTTACCTATTTCTATTATCTCTTATCAGGGTACACAGTTTTCATCTCACTTCTTGTAGTTTTTTCAGAAGGGGTTGGGTACTAAGGTTAGTTTGAGTACTGCTTTTCATCTGCAGATGGATGGGCTAGCAGAGTAGACTATTCATACATTAGAAGATATGTTTCGTGCACGCATGGTTAATTATGGTGGTAATTGGGTTGATTATCTACCTTTAGTGAATTTTTCTTACAATAATAACTATCATTCTAGCATTGGGATGGCCACTTTTGAGACAGTGTATGGTAGGAGGTGTAGGTCTCCTATGGATGGTTTGAGCATGGTTAGGCAGAATGTTTGGATTGAATTTGTTTTTTCAAACAATAGAGAAAGTAAGGTGATTCGGGATAGGCTTAAGGATGCCCAAAGTCGCTAAAAGTCCTATACAGACATGAGGTATAGAGATTTGAAGTTTGAGGTTAGGGATAAGGTGTTCCTGAAGGTATCTCCCAAGAAGGGAGTGATGCTATTTGGTAAAAAGGGAAGCTCAGTCCCTGGTATATTGGTTTTTATGTGGTTTTGTTGATGGTTGGTAACGTGGCGTATGAATTAGAGTTGCCTTCTAGTTTGAGATTCATTTATCTAGTATTTTTTTGTCTCTGCATTGAAAAAGTGTCTTGGTGATCTTTCTTCTGTAGTTCCTTTAGAAATATTGGATATCTTAAATTCTCTGTCTTATGAATAGTCCTGATTAAGAAACAAAATCGATAGGTTTGTCAATTATGAACCAAGGATGTGGCCTCAGCTAAGGTTCTATGGCGGAACCACAAGGTGGAAGAGGCAACATTGGAAGTGAAAGTGGACATGAAGTCCAAGTATTTGCATTTGTTTTATCTTTGGATATTCGTACGGAAGGTATGTTTTCTTGATCAAATCTTTATTTTCTAACTTGGTTAAAGGTTGGATTGGTATTTGATAATTCAAATGAATCGTGCATGTGTTTGACCTACCTTGTTCGCCATTCGGGGAGGAATATCCTAGTTGGAGAGACTAAAACACCCTGGGTTTCGGAACCTTAGAAAATTTCCTAGATTTCTAATTTCTAGTCAAGAAATGACTAGGGGGTACATTTTGTATGCTATGGTACAATTGTTAAGTCTTGGTCGTATGTTAACAAGTATTAGTTGGTGGGTTGGATCTGTTTCTAGAATGTGTACGACTTGGTAGGTACAAGTCATATGGTTGGATACGGTTCATATTGTTTAGTTTTTTCCTTTACTTATCTTGAGACTTAGTAACTTAACTTGGATCTGAGTACTAGTAGCTCACTATGAGCAGTAAGATAGGGTACGAGTCGTACCATTAACTCGTATGTTAGATAATGATCAAACCTCCTTTGATTTTATTCTGCCAGGGATACAATTTAGCTATGCTAATTATATAGTTAGGTATGACATAAGGTTGGGTAAGTTAGATATTGGACAGTGTTGGATCCAAGGGGGATGCCTTGGGTACGAGTGGTTGGTACCACTCATATTGAAGGGTACAACTCGTATGGGTGGGTCGTACCATCTGATGGGACTTTTAAGAAGTTTAAGTTAGGGGTACTCTTGACATTTCTCTACTTAACCTATTAAGGCCGCATGACTTATAACTCTATTGTGACATCATTTACCCTATTATTCTAATCTTAAACAATTAGAAACACTCTCTAATACTCTTTAAGGCTCTTGGCTAAAGAAAGGCATGGGTTTCATATAGAGGAGTAATTTGGGGCTTGTTTTGGTGATTTCTCTCCCTCGTCTTCATAATATAAGGCATGTACTCCTCCCTCATTGTTAGTTCCAACTAAGGCATGATTTATATAATGTTTTAATGTCAATGATTATTGTATGGTTTTGGGGTATTCCAGTATATGTTAGGGTTTTCCTATTAAATGCTTGGTTATGGTTTTCCCATGTTCTAATTGTGTTTTTACATGCTTTAATGATGGTTTAGACAGCTGGTTACATGGGAATGGTTAATTGGTAATTGGAATTGGTTATGGAAACACTATGCCCCAAACATGTTTGATGAAATGCTTGTGCTAATGCTTTTACTATATTATTGGACTATCAATGGAACTATTGCATGATATGGTTTGGTAATGGAACCCAAAGTATACATGATAATGAACAACTTGTAGGGTACTTGGGATTCCTCTAAGAAAACATAATAATGGAACATTTGTGGGGTACACGGGATTCCCCCAAGTTAACTTTATAATGTAATCTATGGGTACTTAGGAATCCCTTAATATAAAAAGGTTGGCTAGGGACATTGCTTAAAAGCTATAATCTCCATGACTATACCACTACTCATAGCCTGGGTTAATAATAATGGAATAAAAGTTTGGTTGGATGGTAATGGTTTTAATTGGGCTATAATGGCGGTGTGTTATTGTAATATCTTGTACTTTTCCTAGCTCAGTTTGGCTCCTAGAATGTAAAGGCTTAGATTTGAAAATGAATAACTCTTGATACGTGTAGAATTTTCCAGCTTTATAACCACAAATGTGTATGTAATTGGCTTAGCTTTCCAACAATACCAATTTCGCCTTAATTCAATATTCGGTTGAGAAGTTATGGTATTTTAGTAAAATAGTATGGCATTTTGACAGGCACCGCATCGCGGTGAAGGACGATTTCACAATTGTCAAATTCAAGTGGAGCTCAGCAATTACATCACATTGCGGTGAAAATACAGTTCCCATTAATCCTTTCTCCAATAAGGCAATGCGATTTCACCGCGTCGCAGTAATGGACGAAATAGGGCTTGTCTCTTTTCTAGTAGCGTGACACGATAGCCCCACGTCACGTTGATGGGCAAAACTGGTCTTGTCCCTTTTTCAGTGAGCCACCGCAATAGTGGCGCATCATGGTGGGTGACCAAATCTGGATTTTTCAGTTTTTGAGGTAATTTTTAAAAGGGCAATTTAGTCAATTCTCCAGCCCCCAATTCTTGAATAACAAATAATTTAACCAATTTTAAGCACATTAGGCTCTCTTTTGATCAATTCTCTCTCAAGAAAACCTTAGAACCTCAAAACTTAACCTCCAAGAAATTAAATTTCCTCCATTCTTTTTCCAAGATAGCTCAAAATTAAGGATTCCCAATTCAAGAACTTTAAGCGATCTTCTTCAAAAGTACAAATAGGAATTCGTGTTCAAGCTTTCTTAGTAATTGCATCAATTAAGGTATGTGGGGTTATGAACACGGATAATTCTTTAATCCTTCTGCCCAAAATTAGTTTTAAAAGTTGATTTTGTATGATGTTGTATGAGTTTCAAATTAGGGTTCATTCTATTGAAATATTATGAGATTTGAAGTGATTTAGACGATGAATTTTATGTTTATTTTTGTATTTTCATGTGTATTTCGGTAATTTCCGTATTTTGAGTTGAATTATCAATATCTTCATAATCAAGTATGAATATTATTACATTTTAACATGAATTTGATGCATGGGTCATAAGCCCTAATTTAATATTGCTATTTTAAGATTGATTGTGCTATAGGCACCATATGTCTAGATTATTTTTAGATTTTTGATAAAGATTTTATCTTTTGATCTCAACATAGATATGAAATCCGCTTTACAGTTTCAGATTACAGTTTAACTTAGCAAATATACAGTTCGTTATCGTAATAAACCATTATACTTGATTTTAAAGTGGATTTCTAACAAAATGAGCATACAAATTAAAGGGAGTAGTATTTAGCACCAAGTTGGGTATGTTCTCATGCCCCATAACTATGAGCCAACGTAGGTTCAGATTATCAAATTATTTATATTTCTATATGGATGATAGATACAGATGTGATCACTTAGATTAAGTTATACTCCTTGGCAAGAGTATGACACCTCTCCCTAACTTGAAGTTTTCCCTTAAGGGAACTAGACGTTGGACTCCATGATAGCTTATATAGTTTATGTTGGTTAGAAGAAACTCCCTAATAGTAAAAGTAAATAAATATCTTTAGAGTGAATTTCCTACAACTTATAGAAAAGAGTAAAGAATAATAGAACAACTTTTAGAAACCAAGTGTAAAGGCTCACAGTTTTATTCAGACATTGCTTTATATAAGCCTTTAGCTACAGATTTCAGCTTTTATATTTTAGATAAAATTGAGTCCTTTATACACTTAGACAACATGATTTACAGAAAGAACACTAGTACATATTTAGAACTGAATGGTATGACTCACTAGATTTATAAAGTATGATTTTCTACTCATGATTATAATTCTCAGCTTTCAGATATTCCAACTTATGTGAGTCATCTACTTTTGCATGCATTGTTTTACAAATTTTGATAATGTTGAGACATTTCTTTACTTATTCATTCACCCCCATATACTAAGTTAATCCAGAAGTACTAGTCCACATATATATATCTATGTGTTACATTATCTCATAATATCGGTTCAGGTGCTCAGTTTAAGCAGCATGAGTGATTTCGAGCATCTCCATCTACATCCCGACAGTTGGCGAGTCCTCATAGTTCGAGGAATTAGTCATTCAATTTTTCAGCTTATTAGTATAGATGATTCGGTATTTTAAGATAGTTTGAGCCTGTTGGGGGTTTGTCCCGGTGACTCTCTAGTAATTAATAGTAGAGGCTTGTCAGACTACTAGATACAATTTAGATTTTTAGTGTTGGTTTCTCAGACTAATGAGTCAAGTATTTTTCAGACATTATATTAAAATATGCTCAGTTAGCTCTGATAGATTTCTACATTTAGTACAATTTTATGTCTATATTTTCTTATTATGAGATTTAGATTTAGTAGAAGTGTAATAACCCGTATTACCCTAGATTAATTTATCTCTCAGTTCATATGTATTCATATATATAATTTCTAAAATACTCAGTATTTTAAGTTTAGATCTTACCATTACGTAGGAAATTCATTTTCTTTCCAACATTATAAAGTTCGCCCAAATCCAATACTCAACTGAAGGGTTAGAGCAATTTTGGTAAATCAGTGTGCCACTTGGCACGTCACTGTGTCGCGATAATGGTCCAAATGGAAATTGTCTGCGACAGACCGCGATCCCACCATGTCGCGCCACCAGCCATTTTCCTAATTGTCCTTTCTAGTGTGACTCCGCAATTATGGCGCATCACGCCAAGGATTAAATTCACATAAAGTGGGATACCGCAATTGTACTGCATCGTGCTAAGATCCTAGGTTACAATTGTCAATTTCATGTGACACGAAGCGATAGCACCACATCGTGCCGGGCCCAAATTGGAAAATTTTGATTGAAATTAAAAGTGTTGTCTAGGTGCAAACAAGTCCTTTCCCATAAATTTAATAAGTCTAGAAATGGGATTTAATCCCCAAAAACATTATTAAGTCATTCTTTAATCAATATTCCCCAAATCAAAAAGCATTCTCTCTCAATGGGAAAAACCCTAGCTTTAAGAAATCAAGAACAAACTCAGGAATTCCTCCAAGAACCTTCAAGATATAATATATCCAATTATGTTAGGCGTTCATCTATGGGTTCCTTTCACCCATAGAGTGCAAGAATCCATTTTTAAAACTATAATATTATTGATTCATGATTTACGTGCTTGAAATTTGATTGTATTCATGTTCATGACATTAATTAAGTTTCAATCCATGATTAATTGTAGATTCCATGAAATTGAAATAGCATGTATATTGAATTGTGCAATTCCCATGTTATAATCATTGAATTAGCAAGTTTGGGTGTTGTAGTTACAATGTTTACATGTTGACCATTATCATGTGAAACAATCCATGCTACCCAAGTGTTTTCTAAAATGCCTATGTAAAGTAAATAGTGGAATCGTGACATGTCATTATGTAGTCCCAATCATATACAAGCTTATGCCCTACAAGTGTTGGATTAAATGTCTCTATGAATGAATTAGGAATAAGTGGACATTGCTATACTTTTCAAAATCATGCTATGCTCTATTTTCATGCTACTGAGTCCTAGGGGTATCTAATACCCAACAATATAGCTGTTTACCTATTGCTATAGTAGTTATAGAATAGTCTTAGTCATGCCATGAAATAGTAAGTATTCAGGCAGTTATAAAACTGAATGAAACTCATTGAACTCAGTCCAGTTCTGTCAGTCAACACGATCAGTAATTGTTCAGTCAAATCCAGTACAGTCTAGCAATTGACCCACGATCTATTCAGTTGGGAGTAGGATTCATCACCCAGTGAACCCAAGGATGTAGGCTCACCTACTAGTAGAGGGTGTGATCTTTAGAAGCGTTCCTTGGTTCCAAAACTATATAGCCAGCATAGGTTGAGACATCAGCCTGCCAGTTGAGGGTTGATAAGGTGTTTTAACCCGCCCGTTGAGGGTACCACCATTCTTATTTAGGGAACCTGCTAGATATGGGTGACTCTTCAGTTGTCTTTACCCGTGGTATGGTACTAACACCCTTACAAATGGAGTTATAGGTTGGACCCTAGTTATCTTATTTGGGGCATATCGGTTAGATGATTACCTCCCACAGTTTTAGTTTCAGTCTCAGTATAGAACTCAGTTCAATTATACAAAATCAAAACTGTCAAATACAGTTACTCAACTATGAGTAATTCAGTTATCAGTAATGTCAGATATTAGTTATCAAAGCTCAATACTTAGCTTTTGTAAAATTTCGAATACAGTATACACGTATATGAACAGTATTGCATACTCAGTATTATACAGTAGTTTCAGTTATCCATGTACTCTCATATCCAGTTACTCTATATCACTCAGTTAGTTATTATTCATGCATATGAACCCTTGCATTTAGCCTTACCTCATCTAGAATACCGGTATATTCCATGTACTGATGCATACTCTCTTTTTGTGCTATAATGTCTCATATCATAGGTTCGGACGGTCAGGTTCCAAACCATGCATAGGCAGATTTAGATAGTAGTAATAGATCTAGTAGTGAGTTCTTATCTTTTGAGGATATGATTTTATTTTAGTATTCTCATTAGTTTAGTAGTCTAGTATTCAGAGTTAGTTGGGGGCTTGTCTTATCAACTCCATATTCAGACAGTTCAGTTAGAGGCTTTTCAGACTAAGCTAGTTCAGATAGCATTCATATTTCATATGTTATCGAGAGATGTTATATTTTATTAGTATTTTATATTTTGAACCTTATGAATTTCAGCCTAACTTTTGTATTTATTATAGTTTATTATTCAGTGCGCATAAAAGGCACCCATCATGGGTTAGCTTGTGGTCCTTCGGGGTCGTAAGCACCGTGTGGCATCCGAGGTATAGACTTGGGGTATTACAAACTTTGTATTAGAGCCTAAGTTTCAAAATATTTATAGGGAGTATGAAAGTAATATTTAGTAGAGTCTTGTGTATGTGTGTAGCGCGCCACACTTATGGATAAGAAGCTATGAGACATTTTTTGGAAAAGTTTCCCATTTTTTAGTATTTATGTTGTGTGAGTGAGCATGATGTCAAGTAAAAATCTCAGTATAATCCTTTTCTTACTTATTTTTATAGAACATGCCTCTTAAAAAGAATAATAGAAGAAGAACAGGAACCCAACCAGCACCTCAACCCATTCAGGCAGACCCCCTGGATGAGCATGTCTCCTATGTAGAATTTACAGCTGCATTCACTACTCTAGCCCATTCTGTAGTAGCTCAAAGTGAATAACAAGCTACTGTTTAGGTTGACCCAGTGGCCACTACTGTTGTAATCCAGATTTGGGACTTCACCTGAATGAATCTTTCCCTATTCTCAGGATTTAAGCCCAAAGAGGATCCACAGGAGTTTCTCGATCTGGTTTAGAAAGTTACATATATCATGGAAGTGACATCCAATGAGAGTGTTGAGTTAGCTGCTTATCAGCTACAAGATACAACTCATATGTGGTTTAAGCAGTGAAAGGTAGACAGGGGCATAAATGCAGAGCCCATAGAGTGGGAAGAGTTTGCTACTGCTTTCCTAGATAGATTCTTTCCCTTAGAGATGAGAGAAGCCAACGTGTAAGAGTTCATCTATCTTAGGCAAGGTAACATTAGTGTGTTAGAGTATTCCCTAAAGTTTACTCAGTTAGCCAGGTATTTTCCTTATGTAGTAGTAGACAATAGGTCCAAAATCAGCAAGTTCGTGTCTGGGGTGTCAGAGAGTGTGGTTAAGAAGTGTAGAAATGTTATGTTAATTAAAGAGATAGACATATCCAAGCTCATGGTCCATGATTACCAGATAGAAGAGGCAAAGAATATAGAGATAGAGAGGTAGAACAAGAGAGATAGAATAGGTGGCTTTAATTTCACTTAGCCTAAGTTAGAAGGCGGTAAACATTCTTAGTTTCACTAAAAATCTTCAGTTCCAGCTCTGTCCTCAGCCAGTGCTCCAGTACCTAAGTTTAGAAATAGTAACAAAGATAAGGTACCAGGCTCTAAATCTCAGGGTGGTGTTAGCATTACTCGAATGAATCCCCTTTGTCAGAAATATGGTAGAAAACATCAGGGTATTGGTAGGGCTGGTAGTGATATTTTTTTTAGGTGTGGCAAGATAGGACATAGGATTAGAGATTTTCCTCACTTAGGTTCTCAGGGTCAGTACAGTCATCCTTCAGCTCAGTCCAGTCATCCTAATCAGCAGGGTGCCACTTCCAGTGCCACCAGTGGGCAACGCCCAAACCGGCTCTATGCGCTTTAGTCCAGACAAGATAAGGAAAGTTCTCCTATTGTGGTCACTGGTACGTTACATATATTCCATTTACATGTTTATTCCACATTAGACCTAGGAGCTTCTTTGTCTTTTGTAACTCCTAACATAGCAGTCAACTTAAGGTCAAACAGAAATCTTAACAGAACCCTTCTCAATCTTTACCCTAGTGGTTCAGTCTATCATAGCCTGGTGGGTATATAAGAATTGTCTAGTTATGTTATCTCAGAAAGTCACTTCAGTAGACTTATCAGAGTTAGAGATAGAGGATTTCAACGTCATTCTTGGCATGGTTTGGCTTTATTCATGCTATGCCTCAGTTGATTGTACAAACAAAATTGTTCATTTTTAATTTCCAAATGAACCAACCCTTAAATAGAGGGGTAGTACCACAGTGCTTTAGGGTCAGTTGATTTCATACCTTAGAGCGAGAAGAATGATATCCAAGGGATGTTTCTATCATCTAGTATGAGCCAAAGACTAATTGATAGACTCCTATTCTTGAGTTAGTTTTAGTAGTAAATGAATTCTTAGATGTATTTCCCAAAGATCATGCTAGAGTTCCTCCTAAAAGAAAGATTGACTTCAGAATAGGCCTTCTCCCAGTACTCAACCTATCTCTATTCTGCCATACAAAATGGCTCCAACTAAACTCAGAGAGTTAAAAGAACAGTTAAAGGACCTTTTATACAAGGGGTTCATCAGACGCAACATTTCCCTATGGGGTGCACTAGTCTTATTTCTGTATAAGAAAGATGGTTCTTTCAGAATGTGTATAGACTACCCTCAATTGAACAAAGTCACAATCAAGAATAAATATCCACTTCCTAGAATCTATGAATTGTTTGACCAACTTTAGGTTAACAATTAATTTTCTAAGATAGACCTCAGATCAGGCTATTATCAGCTTAGAGTCAAGGAATGTGACATTTCGAAAATAGCTTTCCGAACCCAGTATGGTCACTTTGAGTTTCTAGTTATGTCCTTTGGTCTTATAGATGACCCAATAGCTTTCATGGACTTAATGAAATGTGTGTTCAAGAAGTTTTTTTATATGTTTATTATAGTCTTTATTGTTCCAGTCTAGTTAAGCTGAAGAAGTCAGTCAGAGATCATAAATTAGAGGTTTTCTCTCAAGGGGGAGATGGTGTGTTGCATTTCTAGGGTTGGTTATGCATGCCCAGTGTAGATGACTTGAGGCAATGAATTCTTAAAGAAGTGCATGGTGTGCGTTACTCGATTCATCCAAGGCCCACTAAGATGTACTGGAATTGCGGGAGATCTATTGGTGGATTGGGATAAAAAAAGATATTGTAGAGTTTGTAGCTAAGTGATCTATGTATCAGCAGGTTAAGATTGAGCACGAGAAGCATTGTGGGTCCATGTAGGAGTTCAGTATTCCCATATGGAAATGGGAAAAAGTAAACATGGACTTTGTGATGGATTTTCCTCGTACTCATCATTAGCATAATTTAATTTGGGTGATCGTATATAGGATGACCAAATCCGCTAATTTCTTACTAGTTCATACTTCCTATTCAGCTGAGGACTATGCCAAACTCTATATTAGAGAGTTGGTCAAGTTACACAAACTCCCAGTATCTATCATCTTAGATAGAGGTGCCCAATTTACCTCTCACTTCAAGAAAGCATTCCCAAAAGGTCTTGGTACCCAAGTTCACCTCAGTTTAACTTTTCATCCTCAGATAGATGGTCAAGCAGAAAGGACCATTCAGACTCTATAAGAGATGTTAAAAGCGTGCGTTATTGATTTTAAGGGTAGTTAAGATGACCACTTGCCTTTAATTAAATTCACATATAATAATAGTTATCATATTTTTATTTAGATGGCTCCGTTTAAGGATCTTTATGGAAAGAGATATAGATCTCTAATTAGTTAGTTTGAGGTCTGTGAGGCTGCAGTAGTAGGGCTTGACTTAGTGTTTGATGCCTTAGAGAAGGTTAAGTTGATCAGGTAATGTCTTTTGGCAGCCCAGAGTCGACAAAAATCGTATGCAGATGTAAGGAGAAAAGATCTAGAGTTTGAGATCAGTGATTTTATTTTATTGAAAATCTCTCCCATGAAGGGGTAAAGAGGTTCGACAAGAAGGGAAAACTCAGTCCCCGATATATCGGTCTTTACAGAATTCTCAGCCGTTTCATAAAGGTAGCATACGAGTTTGAGTTACCTTCAGATCTAGCTTCAGTTCACCTAGTATTTCACATCTCTTTGTTAAAGAAATGCATTGGTGACCCAACAGTCACAGTACCCTTAGAGGACGTAGACATTCAGAATAATCTCTTTTTCGAAGAGGTCTCAATCCAAATCCTCGATCATTAGATTCACAGATTGAGGAACAAAGAAGTTCCCTTGGTCAAAGTTTAATGGCAAAATCAGTCCATTGAGAGAGCTACATGGGAAGTAGAAGCAGATATGCAGACCAAGTATCTTCACCTTTTCTCCACAAACTTAAATTCAGCTTGAGGTAACAGTCTTCCTTAGCTTTATTCAATTCCCTGTTTAGTTATAGTTACAAATATGGTATCCATTACCATTGCATAATTAGTCATGCATTCATGAATAAGTTCAGTTATGTACTCATGCATCAAATATGCATTTTCACTATGAAAACTCATCTTATCGGTTATTTTAGTCATGCAATCATGTTCTAGTTGTGCATGTTCAGTGTATGAACTCAGTCTATTAGTATTTCTCAATTTAATCAGTCACATTCAAGGATGAATATTCTCAAAGGGGGGATATTTTAATACCCCGTATTTCTCTAGCTTAATTTAACTCTCAGTACATGAGTATTGATATATAAATTTTTTAAAATACTCAGTATTTTAAGTTTAGAACTTACCATTGCATCGGAAATTCAATCAGCTTTCCAACGATATAGAAGTTGCCCAAATCTGATACCCGAGTGAAGATTTAGAGAATTTTTTGTAAAGTAGTGTGCCGCCTGGCACATCACTACATCGCGCTAAGGGTCCAAATGAAAAATTTCATCTTCTAGTAAGAGACCGCGATCCCACCGCATCGCACCACCAACCATTTTCCCAATTGTCACTTTCTAGTGTGACTCCACGATCATGGCGCGTTGTGCCAAAGTTTAAATTCGCATATAGTGGGGTACCGTAATTGTACCGTGACACGCTAAGCTCCCACGTCATAATTGTTAATTTCCAGTGACACAGTGTGATAGCATCGCATCGTGCCAAGGGACCAAATTGGAAAATTTTGACGAAATTAAAAGTTTCATCCAGGGGAAAAAAGTCTTTTATCATAAATTTAATCAGTACAAAAATGAGATTTAATCCCTAAAAGCGTTATTAAGTCATTCGTTAATCAATTTTTCCCAAATCAAAAAGCATTCTCTCTCAAAGGTAAAAACCCTAGCTTCAAGAAATCAAGAACAAACTCAGAAATTCCTCCAAGAACCTTAAAGAATTAATATACATAGGTATGTTAGGTATTTATCTATAGGTTCCTCTCACCCATAGAGTCTAAGAATCTATTTTTAAAACTAAAAGATTATTGATTCATGATTTACATGCTTGAAATTTGATTGTATTCATGTTCATGGAATTATTTAAGTTTTAATCCATAATTAATTGTAGATTCCATGAAATTGAAATAGCATGTATATTGAATTGTGTAATTCCCATGTTATAATCCTTGAATTAGCAAGTTTGGGTGTTGTAGTTAGAATGTTTACGTGTTGACAATTATCATGTGAAATAATTCATGCTCCCCAAGTGTTTTCTAAAATTCCAATGTGAAGTAAATAGTGGAATCATGACATGTCATTATATAGTCCCAATCATGTACAAACTTATGCCCTACAAGTGTTTGATAAAATTTCTCTATGAATAAATTATGAAAAAGTGGACATTGTTATGCTTTTCAAGATCATACTATGCTCTATTTTCATGCTATCGAGTCCTGGGGGCATCTAATACCCGACAATCTAGCTGATTACCTAGAGCTATAGTAGTTACAGAATAGTCTCTGTCATGTACAGAAATAGTAAGTACTCAGTTAGTTACAGAACTTAGTAAAACTCAATGAACTTAGTAACAGTTCAGTCAAATCTAGTACAGTCTAGCAATAAGTCCAAGGTCTATTCAGTTGGGAGTAGGTTTCGGCTCTGAGTGAAATCAAAGATGGGTGCTCACCTGTAGTAGAGGGTGTGATCCTTAGAAGTAGTCCTTGTATACCATAACTATGTATCCAGCATGGGTTGAGATATCAACCTATCAGTTGAGGGTTGATAAGGTATTTTAACCTGCCAGTTAAGGGTACCACCAGTAATATACAAGGCCCTTGCTGGATGAGGGTGACTCTTCAGTTGTCTTTACCTGTGGCGTGGTACTGACACCCTTCCAATTGGGGTTATAAGTTTGATCCCAGTTATCTTATTTGGGGCATGTTGGTTAGATGATTACCTTACATAATTTCAGTTTGTCTCAGTAGAGAACTCAATTTAGTTATACAGAATCATGACTATTAGATACAGTCACTCAGCTAGCAGTAATTCAGTTTATAGTAATCTCAGATATTAGTTACTCACTTATCAGAACTCAATACTCATCTTCAGTAAAAGCTCGAATATAGTATCCACGTATATGCACAATATTGCATACTCAGTATTTTACAGTAGTTTCAATTATCCATGTACTCTTATATCCAGTTACTCTATATCATTCAGTTAGTTATTTTTTGTGCATATGAATCCTTGAATTCAGCCTTACCTCATTTAGAAGACCAATACATTCCACATACTGAAGGATACTTTCTCTTTGTTATATGATGTCTCATATCATAGGTTCAGATGCTTATGTTCCTGACCATGCATAGACAGATTCAAATAGTAACAGTAGATCCAGTAGTGAGTCCTCATCTCTCGAGGATATGCATTTTTTAGTATTCTTATTAGTTTTAGTATTTTAGTATACAAAGTTAGTTGGGGGCTTGTCCCATCTACTCCATATTCATACTGTTTAATTAGAGGCTTTTCAGACTAGGCTAGTTCACACAACATTTAGATTTCAGACGTTCTCAATAGATGTTATATTTTATCAATATTTTAGATTTTGAACCTTATAAAATTTCAACCTAACTTCTGTATTTGTTATAATATTATTATTCTGTGCTCACGGAAGGTACATGTCATGGGTTAGCTTGTGGTTCTTTAGGGTTGCAAGCACCGTGTGGCATCCAGGGTGCGCAGACTCGGTGTATTACAAGAAGAAAGACAGGGTTAGCTTAAGGCTATTTGTAGTCTTAAATATTATATGACATATCAGGACCTATTTTTAGGGTGTTACAACCTTGGTTTATGAGACTAAGGTTATAAGAGTCCTAGGATTCAGATAAGTATCATTATGTAGAGTCTTGATCGTTGGTGTGAAGCTCACCACATTTATGAGCAAGAGGCTACGGGATATTTTTAGGAGATCATCTATTTTCTTCATGTTCTATCATGCTTACAGTATCTCTAACTGCTTCTAACTCGTGCTCTTACGTGAAAGTTAAATATGCATCCTCGTCAAGCTAACACCCATAGAGATGATAACCAGACACACTAGCCTATTGATCCTCTGAATGAGAACGTATCCTACGCTGAATTTTAGGCTACCTTTCATGCGTTGGCACAAACTATGACTAATAATATTTAGGGAAACCATCTGGCGATAGTCCCACAATAGCCAAAATTTGTGACTTCATGAGAATAAATCTGCCAGAGTTTTTGGGGTAAAAAATAGGTGAGGACCCACAACTTTATTTAGATGAGGTGAAGTAGATCACCCTGATTATGTATGTTTTTGAGGAGGGGAGTATAAAATTAGTATTCTATAGATTGAAGGATGTAGCATATGATTAGGTGGTTATATGAAAGAATGGTAGAGGTGAGAACGTAACTCCGATGAGTTAGAAGGTGTTTCAAGATGCTTTTCTAGACATGTTCTTTTCACGTGAAATAAAAGAAACTAAGGTAGAGGAGTTTTTAAACTTAAGGCAGGGCTCAATGACAGTGAAGGAGTACTGGAGTACTGCCTAAAGTTCAACCTGTTGTCTAAGTATGCCCCTGATAAGATGGCTGACCTTAGGGCGAGATTGAGTAATTTTGTTACTGGAGTATCTGGTTTGTTAGACAAGAAGTGTAGGACTACCATGATTATTGGGGACATAGATCTTTCTCGGTTGATGATTCATGACCAGAAGATTGAGGTAGAAAAGTTAAAAGAAAGAGAGGGGGAAATAAGAAGGCTAGATCCAGGCAGTTTGAGTATGGCCAGAAAAAGTATGGAGGCGGAGATTGTTCATAGTTTTAGAATCATTCTTCTATTCTAGTGCCATCTTTAGCCAGTTCTTCCTCTCCCAGTACTAGACAGGAGTAGTGGGGTAAGACTTCTATGTCCCGATCTTAGAATAGTTTAAGTGGAAAGCCCAGTCTCCTCCATGTGGTAAGTGTTGTAAAAATTATCTTGGTGAGTGCTTGTTGGTTTAGAAAGGTTGTTATGGATGTGGTAAGTTGGGACATGAAATCAAAGAGTGTCCGTATACTATGCAGGGAAACAGAGATACTCATTCCCAGACTCAGGCTACTAGCGCACCAGCCCCTCTAGGTCCTCCAGTCCCTCCCCGGGGCATATCATCTAGTACCGATAGCGATCAGTGCCAGAATTATTTTTATACTTTACCATCCCATCAGGAGTAGGAGGATCACTAGATGTAGTTAATGGTATGCTTCATATCTTTCATTTTGATGTTTATATGTTGTTAAATCCTGGGTCAAATTTCTCTTATTAACCCTGTTAGTTGCAGAAATTTAAAAATAGGTCCTGAAAAGATCCCTAAGCAATTCTTAGTTTCTACCCCAATGGGTGAGTCAGTTGTTGCCAAACAGATTTATAGAAAGTGTCCTATCACTATCCTTCATAAAATCATGTTAGCAGATTTAATAGAGTTAGATACGCTCGACTTTGACCTTATTCATGGTATGGATTGGCTCAATTCTTGTCTCTCCATAGGGGTGCTCCCGTCCTATTCATGTGAAAGAAAGATGGGTCTTTGCGAATGTGCATTGACTATAGGTCTTTGCGAATGTGCATTGACTATTGTTAGCTTTATAAAGCTACAGTAAAAAACAAATACCCTCTTCCTAGGATTGATGAGTTATTCAATCAGCTCCAAGGTGCAAGTTACCTCTTAAAGATAGACCTTAGAACCGGCTATCATCAACTTAAAGTTAGGGAATGTGACATCCTAAATATAGCTTTTAGAACCCGTTATGGTCATTTCAAGTTTCTAGTCATGTCCTTGATACTGACAAATACCCCAACAGCCTTCATGGACATGATGAACAAAGTGTTCAAATAACATTTGTACATGTTTTTCATACCCTTTATAGTTGATATTCTTGTTTATTCTCATAGTGAAGATGATCGTGCAGATAATCTTAGAATTGTGTTGTAAACTCTTAGAGATCACCATTTGTTTGCCAAGTTCAGTAAATGTGAATTTTGGCTAAGATCAGTAGCTTTCCTTTGTTATATTATTTCCAGTAATGGTATTAGAGTTGATCCCCGAAAGACAGACGTAGTAAGAAATTGGCCTAGTCCTATTTCTCCATTAGACATTAGAAATTTCTTGGTTTTAGCTGGTTATTATAAATGTTTTATTGAGAGTTTTTAGTCTATTATGTCCCCTATGTCTATATTAACCCAAAAAAGGAAAGTTTCAGTGGTCAGATGCCTGTGAAAAGAGTCTTCAGGAGTTGAAGACTCGACTCACTTCAGCCCAGTTTTAGCACTACCTAATGGTACATATGGGTTCATTGTATATTATGATGCCTTTAGAATCAATCTAGGTTATGTTATGATATAGAGAGGTAAGGTTATATCCTATGCCTCTAGACAAATCAACCGTAAGTAAAAGAACTACCCTACCCATGATCTTGAATTTGCTACTGTTGTATTTGCATTGAAAATCTAGAGGTACTATCTATATGTGGTACATGTTTAAGTGTTTACAGACCACAAAAGTTTGCAATATATGTTTACTCGAAGGGAGTTAAATCTTTATCAGAGAAGGTAGTTAGAATTATTGAAGAATTGCAACATGAGAGTGTTGTATCATCCGAGCAAGGCCAATGTAGTAGCAGACGTGCTTAGTAGATTGTCTATGGGCCGTGTTTCTCATATAGAGAATGATAAGAGAGAATTAGTTCGGAAAGTTCATAGGTTAGCTAGATTAGGTGTGAGGTTAGTTGACTCGGCTGAAGGGAATTTTTGGGTTTAGTGAAAAAGAAGCAGGATAAGAATCCTAGCTTGGTCAAACTGAATGGATCAGACCAAAACATAGAGGTTTTTTTCCAATGGGGAGATGGTGTGTTGAGATACCAAAGTAATTGTGTGTGCTAGGTATTCATGATTTAAGGTAGAGAATTACTGTAGAAGAGCATAGTGTGCATTAATCCATACATTCATGAGCCACCATGATGTACCGGCACTTTTGGGAAGTCTATTGGTTAAGTGGTATGAAGAAAGCTATAACAAAATTTGTAACCAAGTGTGAAACATGCCAATAGGTTAAGGTAGAGCATCAAAGACCTGGTGGAAACATGCAAAAGTTTGGTATTCCCACTTGGAAGTGGGAGGAGGTAAATATGGACTTTATGACTGGATTACCTCATTCGCGATGTCAGCATAATTCAATATGGGTTACTATAGATTGATTGACCAAATCAGGCCATTTCTTGCCTGTTCAAACATCCTACATAGCTAAAGATTATG